>NW_008329321.1:1078246-1083668 GCF_000622305.1 Nannospalax galili | reverse complement strand
GGGCCTGGCCTCTCCCCCTGTGCCGTACCTGTCAGAACATCTGACAGATTGGTGACCCATGTGAGGAGCTGCCTCTCACGAAGTTCGCTGATGGGTCAATCGGTCTGTGGGTGAGTGTACCCCCATAAATTATGGGGAAGTCCAGTTCTAAGCCTGACCCCTCTTTAGATTCCCTCAGGGTCCTGCTCAAAAGCAGGGTCCTTGACCTCTCAGACAGCCAAGCTCTCCAGGCATGGGGATGCTTGCTAAAGATTGCACCCTGGCTTCCAGAGAGTATTCTCTTTGATTGGCATACTTGGGATACAGTTGAAAAGTTGATCAGACTGGCCCAGGTAGAAAAAGGGGAGATCCTCCCTCTGGGAGTGCTCCTCACAGTGTCAGCCTTAAAAGGCTGCTTCCCCCCTCACCCTCCAAAATCAAAAGTGGTGGGGGCCCCTGGCCAAGGCCGCTGACCCCGTCTGGAGACGCCACCAAGCCCAAAGACTGTTCCTAGGCCCCCAGGCCATATGGATCCACTGGACCATCCTGAGCCCTCTACTGCTCCCTCAATCCTTTTGGGAACACCCTTTGGTCCTGCAAGGGCCCCACTCAGGCAGACTCTCAGACCAACACATTCTGGGCTCCCTCTGCCCCTCCCCCATATGGGGGGAATGTTGCTACCGAGGGTGGGACAACCAGCCTTTATCCTGTCAATATCAATCCTGGGGGCAATCAGCCCACGGCTTGGTATCCTTGGCAGGCTCAGTACCCAAGCCCAAAGACTGTTCCTAGGCCCCCAGGCCATATGGATCCACTGGACCGTCCTGAGCCCCTCTACCGCTCCCTCAATCCTTTTGGGAGCACCCTTTGGCCCTGAAAGGGCCCCACTCAGGCAGACTCTCAGACCAATGCATTCCGGGCTCCCTCTGCCCCTCCCCCATATGGGGGGAATGTTGCTACCGAGGGTGGGACAACCAGCCTTTATCCTGTCAATATCAATCCTGGGGACAATCAGCCCACGGCTTGGTATCTTTGGCAGGCTCAGTACCTTAAGGACCTAAAGAAGGCTGTTGCAGAAGACGGGCCCAACTCTCCCTGGGTGGAGGCTATTCTGGAGGGGCTGGCCCACAAGGCGTGTGTGCTGAGGGACTGGAAAGAATTAGCCAAAGCAGTGCTCCTGGGTCCTGTTTTCCTTAAATGGCTGGCCTATTTTAATAAGGAGTGCCACATTCGCAGAGAAAGCAATCAAAACACCCAGCCCCCCATACCTATTATTTTTGGCATACTCTCTGGCACTGCTGATCAGTTTGCCACTGGGGCCCAGGAGGCAGCCATTGCTCCTCCCTGTCAAGACCATGTTTGGGCTATAGGTTTGGCTGCCTGGAGAAAGCTAGATGAAGGACCTACCGAATCACCCATATCTGGGATTACTCAAAAGGCATCGGAGGGCCTCCCCTCCTTTATAGATAGAGTTCAGAAGAGACTGCAGAGAATGTTCCCTTCAGGGGAGTTGGGAGACTGGTTTGTCTGATCGCTGGTTTGGGACAGCATGACCACTGATCATAAGATAGCTTGCACTGGGCTACAAAACCAGGCCATGGACAAATGGATCATAGCTACCCGAGATGTTGGGTCTGCATCTTATCAGACAAGGGCAATGGCTGCTGCGCTTCAGGCTAGCCACCAGGAGGAGCTTCAAACCCTTATCAATGTCCTACAACAGACCAAAGTGTCCGGTAAGCGGACCTGCTTTGGGTGTGGCCAGGAAGGTCACTTCCGGCGGAGTGTCCAAACCAGTCCAAGAGACCCCCTGGTCCCTCAGAGGGGGGGGTGCACACCCTGCCCTAGATGTAAAAAGGGCTTTCATTGGACTCGTGATTGCAAATCCAAATTTAACCTTAAGGGTGAGCCTTTAAACTCCCCTCAGGGCCACCCCCAGCCCCGTTAAATAAGGGGGATGAGCCAGTTCAGACTCATTGGACAGTCCCATTGATCCCTGGCTTGTGGCCAAAAATGACCCTAACCATAGGAAACAAGACCTTCAAATTTCTCATTGACACTGGGGCAGACCGCACAGTGATTAGAAAGGAGGAAGTCCCACACTCCTGGCAGTTGGTGCCTGGCCCATCCTTACTGGGCATGGGCGGGCAGTCTACATCATGGGAGACTGCTACTTGTCTACCCTGGGTAGATCCCAATGGGAGTCATGGAGAGGTGCTCCCTCTTGTGGTCTCTGGCCTAACTGCCAACCTTTTATGTCAGGACATTCTGGGCGAGGCTGAGACTTTTATCACTACTGACCATAAAGCCTTCTATAATGATCTAGACACAGAAGAATACAAACAACAGTTCAGAGAGGGCCAGATAAGCCACCCCAACTATAGGCATGACCCCTACTTTGAACACCTCAGATAAAAACACTCTCAGGTTCACCCCCAATCCTAAGGGCCACTGCTCACTCCTCAGTAATCCAAATTCAGTGGACACCTGGGGACCCCATACGGGTTAAGCAGTGGCCTCTCCCTTCACAACATCTTTATCAACTGATCAAGCAGCAATTAGATCTGGGGCATGTGAGGCCATCAACAAGCCCCTGGAATTCTCCTATGTTTATCATTTAAAAAGCCAGTGGCTCCTGGAGACTATTATAAGATCTTAGAAAAATTAATGAGAAAATGACGCCTTTAGGGACCCCCCAGAGGGGGCTCCCCTGGATTCTAGCAATTCCCAAGACATACCACTTAACTATTACTGATATTAAGGACTGCTTTTTCTCAATTCCCCTCCATCCCAACAATACAGAAAAATTTGCATTCTCCATACCCTCAACCAATTTTCGTGGACCAGATTTAAGATTTGAATGGACCGTCCTGCCTCAGGGTATGGCCAGTAGTCCCCCCCATTTGCCAATATTACCTCTTACTTACCTTAAATATTCTAAATTTTTCCAAGGAAGACAAATATTTGTCTCCCTTCCAAAAACATTGGTCCTCATCTACCAGCTACAGCTCCATTCTGGTCAAATGGAGAGACCTACTCACTGGAGCCTGGAGGGGACCAGACCCACTTCTTACAGTGGGAAGATGGTTTGGATGTATATTTCCCCAAAATGAAAAGAGGCTCCTCTGGGTACCTGCAAGAGACATTAAATATTTTCCCTCACAGGACGATGGACGGGACAAAGATGACTAATAAAATGCTATGATGGCACAACTTTATGATTAAGAAATGCCAAGAAAAGCAAAAGGTTAAACGTCAACCAGGGGATAAACGCCCTTGAGAAGGCCTTTTTCTCTCTCTCTCTCTCTCTCTTGCAGAAAATGGAGCGCAAAATCCTCCTGATGCTGGCCTTCGCCCTAAACTGTCTAAAAATGAGGAGTCAAGCCTATGGGTTAGACAATCCACATCAACCCCAGAAGGTCACCTTGTTGGTGATCAATGTGACCACATCAGATGCCATCAATAAAACTACTCAGATAAACCCCCATTCTGCGTTGTGCCCGGACCTGCAATTTGATCTCTGTGATCTTGCTGCTGGATTGTGGGACGTGAGTGGACGAGTATGCCAAGGGAAACCCAGGCCAGAATGTGGAGACAACGTGAAGGGATGCACCCTGCCACCCATGGGATCCCCTAACTCTCCTGGCTGCTCGCATATCCTTAAAAGACATGTGTTGCTGTTGACAACGTTCTATGTCTGTCCCAGGTCCAATAGAACTACATCACAATTGCATACTTGCAGGGGGTGGGATGCCTTTTATTGTACAAGCTGGGGCTGTGAGAGCATGGGGATGGGGTACTGGATTGAGAATAAAGGACCCATCAGAGTCAGTAGGGTCAAGCAACAACAACTGTCTACAAACCCATTATATGGGCAATGTGCAAATTATTGTTGTAACCCCATACAGATCAGCTTTACAGAACAGGGAAGAAAGGAAGGAGGATGGGAAGCTGGAAAGATGTTTGGGTTAAGACTCTGTGTCTCAGGATATGACCCCGGCCTCCTACTAATGATCAGGAGGGTTGTTGAACCCTTGCCTTGCCAGGAGATGGTGGTTCTGGCCCGGTTTCCACTGCCAAGGCCCACCACCCCTACACATGTCACTACTAGCCCAATGCCTGCCACTAATACCCTGGCATCAGAAGCATCTGTGCCTGGTAACCCTGGTCTGGGCTTAAGTATGACCAAGCATGAGGACATTCGTCACGCAGTGCAGCTTGCTTATACTTTTCCCAATGCCTCTATACCTGAGCTTGTTGGCCTGTGCTGGCTGTGCCTAGACACCAACTCTCCAATGATTGAGGCCCTGGGGACAATGGGAAACTTCACGAACACTACTCACAGTGATCAATGTCCATGGGGTGGGATCAGCACAAAAATTGGTGGGCTCACCCTGCCTCTCAAACATGACAAAAATATGACCTGTGTTACTCATGAGCACCCTGGTGGACACTCCTGGGGGCGCTGTCAAAACATCATTTCAACAAGGGGTAACTGGATAGTCCCTACTGAGCCTTCATATTATTGGCTGTGCCAAAATTCGGGTTTGACACCTTGCCTTTCTCTTGCAGTGTTGCAACAATCGGTGGGGGGACATATGCACCCTGGTCTTCCTCTTCCCTTATGTCATTTATCATTCTGCCAAGGAAACGCAGGACCGGGAGAGACATATACAAAAGAGGGAGTTGCTTTCCATGGTTGTGGTTTCCACACTTGTGGGCCTTGGAGCTGGGGGGATGGCCCTTAGAGCTACATCCTTAATAATGGCACAAAAAGGCCTCCAACAGATCAGGACAGATATGGATGCTAGCCTAGATAAAGTTGAGACAGCTGTTAGGTATCACCAGGAGTCACTTTCCTCTCTAGCCCAAGTAAGTTTACAAAATAGGAGAGGGCTCAATCTCCTGTTCCTCCAACAAGGTGGTCTATGCAAAGCCCTTGGAGAAGAATGCTGTTTCTATGCTGATAATTCAGGAGTGGTTATGGATAATCTTGATAAATTAAGAGAGGACTTAAATAGGCGTCAGTGAGAACAGGAGTCCTGGTACCAACAGAGGTTCACTGCCTCACCATGGCTCACTACCCTTATTTCTACTCTGGTGGGGCCTCTCATAATCCTTATACGTCTCTGCACTATAGGACCCTGTGCAGTTAATAGGCTTATAAATTTCATAAAAGAAAAAATAAATACAAATAAATTAATGACGTTGAGAGTTCAATATGATTGCCTGCCCACTTCTCCCCTAAAAACACCAGCCTAACTTATTTTGATATATCACAGTGAAAGATTTATCGTCCTCTTTTTTTTTTTTTTTTTTTTTAAAAAAAAAAAAAAAAAAAAAAAAAAAAAAAAAAAAAAAAACTCTGCTAATGGCCGAAAGGGGAGGCATCTGTTTATTTTTACAGGAAAAATGCTGGTTTTATGCCAATAGATCTGGGATT
>NW_008329321.1:1051344-1077598 GCF_000622305.1 Nannospalax galili | reverse complement strand
ATAATTTCATAAGCCAGGCTAAAGTTTAGCGACCTGTCTCTGGCCTGTCACTTCTGTGTGGAGGTGACTCAGCAGTGCCCTATCTAAGATTGACTCTGCCCAGTAACAACTGGCATAATAAATTCCCAGTGGCCCACAGTCTTCGCCCCAGATGACACATTCCTATACCCACCCCCTTTTTCACACCCCTTTTGCTTAAACTATATAAGTTGATACCTGACACAATAAAGTGAGTTCCTGACTCGGTGTGGTTTTTGAGTCACTGACACACCATCCCGTTCAGCCCCTAAGAGAGGGACCCAGGCTGGACCTGGCCTCTCCCCCTGTGCCGTACCTGTGGGAGCGTCTGACAAAACATAAATTTAAAAAATTCAGTTTTTTTCTAAATTGTCTGGTCTCTTTGTCCAAAGACCAAAGGCTTATTTTTATCTATATTTATAGACATTTAGTTTTGATATTATCTGTCCTTAAAAATACTTTTTTAAAGATACAAATGTTTAATCATTTTATTAATATGTTATCAATGATCAAGAGATTCCTTCAAATTCAAACTGCTTAGGCTTCCCATGGACTGGGATCACAGACATAAGCCACCATGCTCAGCTTGGGGCTATCTTTCCTTAGAATACATAGTATGTCACTAAGTGTTTTAAAATAATTGATTTATCCAAAATCAACTAAGAAGGACTAAGTAAAGTTTAGAAGGAATAACATTTATTTTTAAAGATAAAATGTGAAAAGAGATGAAAAATTAATGAAGCAATAATATATGGGAAGATATAAAATTATTTTAATTCAAATAATGCAAACATTCATTTTTTTCCAAGCACAATCTCAGGAGAGACGAGGATATTAGGAAACAAACAGCCATCCATACTGTACATTTCTTGTAAAGAAATTAGGGAAAGTTTTAAATGAATAATAAAATATGTCCAGTAAAATTATATGCCAAATACTGAATCAGGTCCCTCAAATTTCCTGGGAGTATAGTTAATATCTCTAGTAACACCTTAAAAAGAAGAATCAAAAAATGTTTTACCCTAAAATACAAATAAATGAGAGGAAACGAATGAATCAAGAAAAGGAGAAATTATGTGAGGACAAATTTTACTCACTTCACTGTTTTTTCACTGGTAAGGACCAGATGGCCTGGGGCCCAGGGCCTTCGAGAAACATAATTGCAGTTAAGGATCAACACATTTGGAAATAATTGGATTTCTTAAATGCAAATAAGTAATGTCAATTTTGTCCACATATTCATTATTCATTGTCACCTAACCATGGACAAGTGTTAAAATCCATTTCTGACATGAAAATGCATTTACTTACTTTTTAATCAATATCCTTCATTGTAAATTTACTTTTAGGAAGTCTACCTTGAGTAATTGTTGATCTAGAACTTGTAGTCATGTATAACTTGATTGTGTAGCAATCATATTGTTATGCAACATTTTACTATTAAGATACATTTATGATGATCTCTCAAAGCAATGCATGTTAGAACTATCCCATGGGCATGAAGGCAAAAATTTGAATGAACAAAGTAATTGGTGGACATGTAAGAATATCATTTATGAAAGTCTTAATCTTTCTTCCCAAAACACATAACACCTGCTTAGCTGGTTAAACTAATTGGCTCAGGAATTTGTAAGCTGGTAGTTTATTTTTTACTGGCAGTTGGTTAAAATCAAGGAATTTCATAATAGCTTCTTTTTTGTTAGCATATACAAGCAACAAAATGATCATAGGTTTGTATTTCTCTAGATAACCCTCAAGAATTCTTTTACTTGGGCCTCTTTGTTGCAGAATATATGATATGAATGGATGATTACTAGGTTGTTGTACTTTTTTAAAAAATATTTATTATTTTTATTTTATGTGTATGTGTGTATTGCCTGCATGTAGGTAAGAGCACCTGTGTCATGCAATGCCCGTGGAGGACAGAGGAGGCTGCTGGCTCCCCTGGAAGTAGAGTTACAGACAGTTGTTAGCTGCCATGTGGGTGCTGGGATTTGAGCCTGGTCTTCTGCAAGAACAGCCAGTGTTCTTAACTGCTGAGCCATCTCTCCAGCCCCATAGGTTGTTATACTCTTTAAAGAAAGCTGCTGACAGGTTATACCATAACAAGCACATGTGAAATTCAGAAGTTTATTCTGATTTCTGGTTACAGTGAGTGAATCTGGCTTAGCCATGAACACTTGATTGTTACAGTCTCCTAGGACGTGCTAAGCTTGCTCCCAGTCTGCTAGGTGTAGGTTCAGCATGTGTTGAGGACATTAGGAGACTCTGTTACCCAAACCCATTGATTTTAGTTTTCTAATTCAAGACATGATGCTTTTTTCCCCATGGTGGTCTTACTATAGATTTTGCTTTGCTCAAAAAAAAAAAAAATAGACTATCCATCTTCACACAGAGCAACTGAAAAATAAAACAATAAAAATATAAGAGTATAGAAAAATGATGCTCAACATCAGGCTATTCCAGAAAACCACTGAGTAGACAGACTTTGTTTTTACCCTTCTTCCTTCTCTTAACTGTAAAGGAGAAGTTAGTTTTGACCCTTCAAAATGAAATGAGTGGTCGTCAGACACTTCAGACACCAAAGGGCACCTGAAAACATAATTGCTTATTTATGAAACTGCAGAACCTGCTTCACATCTTTAGATAGGTAGGATACTTTCTTATGTCACAAATGGGATTAATGATATAGTCACTGTGAACAGTTGAAAATTTCTCATCAGTGGTGGTTCTATGTATGAGAATATACACAGGTAAAATACAGAGAGTGACAAGAAAGAAAAAAAAGTACATAAATTTTTTCTAGATAATAAGTGTCTGAATCTAAAAACAATATTAGGAAAATATGAAAATAGCAGCTAATGGGAATTTCATACGTATGAAAGGTAGCTTACCAAGTAGAATTGAATTTTCCGTTTCCGACCTTAAGCTCCAGGTCATAGGTGCATGGTAGTGAAAAACAAGATGGCATATAGTTGGGTAGTGAAAGGAAAGACAGAACCCAGGATGGTATATCACCTGCCTGCTTCTCCAGCCACAAGAACACAAGTCAACTCATCAAATGGCTCAACAAATATTTGAGAACCTATTGTGCATTCAGAAATGCAAACTGGCATATCACTTCCTGCTTTTATTTTTTGTTGTTGTTGTTGTTACTTTAACAGGAATAAAATTAATTGGCAATAAAGTAAGATTTCTCTTTTGAGATCATGTCTCACTAAGTCGCCTTGGCCTAGCTTAGACTCACGCTATAGACCAGCCTGGCCTCAAATTCAAAGAGATCCACCTACCTCTGCCTCCTTTATGCTAGGATTACAGTCAAACACCACCATACCTGGAAAAAAAATAATAAAATTTTCTGTTCACTATGAGTGAATTTATATGTTTCACTGCAAGAAGAGTGGAGTCAGGTCCATTCTTCAGCCTACATCTGAGATCAGTAGGCATATAAGAACCCAAGTCTTCTGGGAGATGAAGCGCTGGCTCAGTGGATAAAGCAGTTACTGTGTAATATGAGAATCAGAGTCCAGATCCCCAGCACCAATACAAAAGCTGGATGGGTGATATGGCCCACCTGCAGTCTTGGTACTTGGGAGGCAGAAGTAGGATATTCCCAAAGTAAGTTGATTAGCTAGACTAGCAGAATGGGAGACATCTGGGTACAAATGAGAGATGCTATCTCAATACATAGGTAGAGAGTGATCAAGGAAGAAATATGACTACAATCTCTGACTGACTGTCATACACATGTGCACAGACACACGTGCATATACACATGCACCTACATATACACGCACATGAAAAATACATATATATGTGTACTACACACATAAATATAAAACAAAAAGAGAAATTTATTTTACTGAATTATAAATGAGAATAATTACTAATTTTTAAATTTCATCTCTTATGAAAATAACATACATTAGCTGTTGATAGATTAAACAGTTCATTTCATAGTAAACTCACCTAAGATATTTGTTAAGGTCAGTGCAATCTTCCTACAAAATAAGCCACAACAAACTAAAAAGCTTCTAAACACACAAGTGAATAATCAATGAAAATGAAAATAAAGCTTAGTAACAAAAGGGCAGCTGATTACTGCTCTGTGAGGGACAGGTGATCTTCTTTAAGGGAGCGACTCTAGACCCCAGTGTATAAACTTGCACTGAGGGACATCTGGGTATACTAATTTGACTCAATAGACTTTAACATATATGACAGACTGCATGAAATCTGATGGGAAGGAGCTATAGGAGGGTGTGGATTGGAGAGGGGGTATAGTGATGATTAAGATGTTTTGTATGAAATGCACAAAATTCAACAAAAAAAATACATTAAAAAATAATAGTAGCTTTTCATAGGATTTTTTTTCATACAGTCTTCATTTTGGTTAGCCTTCCTTCCCTACTTTTAAATCTGCCCCAACTCCCTGTACCTGTCCCTGATTAAATCATTCCACCTCTAGGAATCCCCCTCTCCACTTTCATGTCATCCATGTTTTGCAAGCCCCATGTCCTATTGTGGGATCCCCCAATCTAATGAGCCCCCTTTTGTTGGTCTTTTTAAGTCAGGGTCTTTTTGAGACAGGGTCTCCCTATAGCCCCAGCTGACCTGGAACTCACTGTGCAGACCAGGTTGACCTTGAACTCACAGAGATCTGCCTGCATCTGCCTCTCAAGAGCTAGTATTAAAGGCACATGCCCACACACCCAGTTCCAATGACCCCTTTCTAGTTTCCTGGCTTCTACTGGTACCCAAGGTAATCACATATATCAAAATATTTGAAGCTAATATCCACAAATGAGTAAGAACATTTAATGTTTGTCTTTCTGAGCCTGGGTTACACCCCTCCATAAAAACTTTTCCAGTTCTAACCATTTACCTGCCAATGAATGATTTCATTTTACTTTACAGCTGAATAAAACTCCATTGTATGTAGATTAAAAGCAAAATAAAAATGGACAGAGGACTGAATTATACATCTCACAAAATAAGATACACAAATGGCCAACAGGTATACAAAGAGGTGACCAACATTAATAATCATGAATTGTAAGTCTCAACCACAATAAGATATGCACTCCCACCCATTAGGATGACTACATCAGTAAGTGTTATTGAGGACTGGAAGAAATTTAAATGCAGGACACATAAAATGACATGTGGCAACATAAAATGATATATCTACTATGAAAATAGTATGGATTTTCCTCAAAAAATTAAACTAGAACTAACCTGTGATTCAGAACTCCCACTTCTAGGTATATATCTAAAAGAAATGAAGTCAAGATGAGGATGAGATAGTTATACTGCCATGTCCACTGAGAGTTATCCCCAGAGGACAAGGTATGGAAGCATCCTAAGTGACCACCAGTGGATAGATGCTTAATGAAGATGTATTATGTACACATAGTAGAATGTTATTCATCTCTTAAAGGATGAAACCTGCCATTTGCTGACTGGACATTATGTTAATTGGAATAGCCTAGACACAGCAGGACAAATACTGCATACTATCACTTCTGAGGCAGCTGTAAAAGTCATTTATAGAAGCATAAAAGATTGTTTCTAAGCTGGGCATGGTGATGCACGCCTTTAATTCCAACACCCCAGAGACAGAGCAGGTGGATCTCTGTGAGACTAAGGCAAGCCTTGTCTACAGAGCAAGTTCCAGGCCAGCATGGGCTACAGGAGACTTTGTCTCAAAAAGACTAAAATAAAATTATTTCTAGGAGCTAGGGTTGAGGAAAAGTAAATTGACAGGTTGCTATTCATTGGTATAAAATTTCAGTTTCACTTGATATACCGGTTCTAGTGATTTATTATGCAGTATTTTGCTTATAGTTACTGACCTTTTATTGTAAAAATTAAAATTTTGTTAATGGTGCCAGGCATGGTGGTACACTCCTTTAATCCCAACACTTGGGAAGCAGAGGCAGGTGGATCTCTGTGAGTTCAAGGCCAGCCTGGTCTACATAGTGAGTTCCAGGCCAGCTGGGGCTAAGGGAGACCCTGTCTGGAAAAGACCAAAATTTTTTGTTGTTGTTAATGGTGTAGGAAGAAAACCAGAAATGAGCAGTTGAATAGATGGGCCACCTAACTACACTGTGTTTTACAGAAATATGGAAAACTGAAGTTTTCCTTATGAATTTTGCCTTCTGTCTATAACAATGGAGACTTGACAGTGCTTAGTGGGATGTTCTAAGTGTATCAAGAATTAACACAGTTAATACAATGCTATGAAGAGAATGATATTAAGAACCTTTATCAATAGGTGTAACACGGGCAATGATATGTGAGAACAGATGCTCAACCAAGCTTACAGTGCTGGGCCAGACTCCTAGAAGATTCCTACTGAGCAAACAATCCCTTGCTGGATTAGTGTGGTGAGCAAAACTGCTGAGTCAGTGAGGAGAAGGCAAGGCAAGGCGGTGGAGGTGACATAGCAGCTACTTACCAACCAGTGTGGAAGAGTTTCATTGTTGTAATGAATGACACAGGTATACACTACAGCAATATCAATCCTTGGGTGGTAATGATTTTACTCCTATTTCATAAATAAGGAAATAAGGCCCCGGGAAGTCAAGTGAATTGCCCTATGAAATCAGGTTCTCTTATGTCAGACGCTATCTCCAGACTTCTATGTCTCAGATGTACAAAGAAAATACTTAGGTTTGAAATAAATAAATTGTTATCCAACAGCTGATGTATGTCAAGCACTATGAAGGGCAAGATTAAGGAATGCAAGCATTTTAGAGAAGACAATGGTTCTAACCAAAAGTGCTAAAAGTCAAAGAAAACTTAAACCCAGAAATGGAGATTTTTCTCAAATGAGCCAGAACAATTTTCTCAGTGAAAATGTACTGTTTGCACATACTGTCTGAATAATGCTTCAATCTCATACACATACATGATGCATCCGAAGACAGCAGTCAGCAAACAGGAATGTGTAAACTGTTTCCAATGGTGTCCCCAGGGATGCAGCTAAAGTAGATTCAATTGCACCTTGGCCAAATCTCTTTTCATTTTGGAAGTAGATGATGAGCCATGATTGGTGATGATTGCTAGTGACAGCAGGGGCAAACTGGATGGGCCATGCCAGAAGCTCCTACAGGCATGGTGGGGGGACGCAGATGCACCTCTTTTTCCCTCCTTGTTTTCATTTTCTCATCATTTCACACAGAGGAGTTCTTCCCCTGCCATTTTCAACTACCTGACATTGGCTCTCCAGTGGATACGGCCAGGGACTTGTGTTCAAGGCTCTTGCAGAAATGTTCACTTAAAATGGATCTGCATCACCATTTAGAAACAAACTCTGTCCCCTTCCTTCCATTGCTGCATTAACCCTTCAATAGAGCTGAGAAAGCAATTTGAATTCACAGCACCTCCCTTAAATCACTTTAAGGAAATGATAGACTCAGGAGGCCTACTGCCTGTGTTTGAATATAAAGAGGAGCAAAAACTAGAGTCATGATTATTTGAGGAGTTCCATAGCATTTTTCACAAAATATTTTGCCAACCAAAAGTTGAAAAAAAAAGTCTCAATATTTGTGATGCTCAAATAGTCAAAATCATAAAAATTAGATGAATAATAATTTCAATACAATGAGCAATTTGATCGACTTTTAATAAGGTGGAAAATACTCCTGCTATCTGAGAAACACACCCTAACACCAGCTTTCCCTACAAAGGATCTCCAACCAGCTGGCTGCTAGCCATTTGCCACATTGAAAAAAAAACACCTGACACTTACTGGAAACCAGACTCCAACCATTAAAAAAAAAAAAAAAAAAAAAAGGCATACTCAGAGGAGAATAGACAATATTGTGCTAAAAGGCTATGTTATTTTGCCAAAAAAAAAAAATTCAATCCATGCGCAAAATACCTCTTTCCCATGCCTTCTGATCTGCTGCAGTGCTTGTCCAAATGGATGGACTCCCTGAAGGGAAACCCATTTCAAACACTGAGGAGCGTTAACAAACGGGAAGCACTCAACCTCAGACTTAAATATCCCAAATGGTCTCTTGCTGGTAACAGGAGAACAAAATCAGTGTCTCACTCAGAAAACAGCTTTCCTGGCTTTTATCTTCTGCTCCATTTGCTCATTGATAGGAAGATCAGAGTCATCAACTTGAAAGTGATTTAGCATTTCGATACAATGAGACATTAAACACTTTCTGGCCCTCTAAAATTTGTATTCAGATTCTGCTTTTTTTCAGGGTATAATCACAGTCCCATCAGTATTCTAGGGATTTGTACACACAGACTCCTCTGTCAGAATTGCAGCAAGTTAATGCATTCCAAATACAGCTTGGTTGTACAGATTACTGCCTTAGAAGGAGGCTGTAAGTTGATATTTTGACATATGCCATTTTATATGCAACACAATCTCTTTTTTTATTTTTAGGCTTATTTTAGTTTCAGCTTAGTCACTTGAATATTTGAAGATGAAATTAAGCTTAAAACAAAAAGAAACAAGATGGAAATTACAGTCTATAACCACAAGGAGAAGAAGGCAGGATCCAGAATCAGTACCATTCTGGGACCAGCAAAAGGAGTGGGGGCTGTGGAAGTAAAAAGACTTCGGATTTCACTCCCCAACTTTACAAAGTGACAATGTTGTTGGCATCTATCCATTTTCCAAAACTTAACAGCATGTATTACTTTCTTTCATCACTTTGCCAATTTTCTTCAAAGAAAATTACTATTTCAAGCTCCTCATAAATCCTGTAACCTCTCTGAGCTTTGTTTCCTCATGAGTAAAATGGGAATAACAACGCTTGGCTGTGGAGTTGGTATGAGGGTTAGAAATAATATATAAAAATCACTTAATAGTGCCTGGGACATAATGGAAGCCATCAGTATTATTATTACCCAAAAGCTGTATCTGGACATGTAAATTGGAATAAAACACTGAGGCAGTTTTCAGACTAATTCAAACATAAGAACACATTTTCTTGCAGATCCAAGGTAATTGAGGTAAATGTTAGAACATTTATTTGAATTATCAAGATACATAAATTGTTTCCATTTTCTACTTTGCATGTCCAGATATGGCTTCTGTGCATAGCCCTAGAGTAATCCACAGACTTTTGAAACTTCATCCATTATTGAAAGCCCTCAGCATTTTTAACCAACCTTGATACATAGCTACAAATATATTACAGGACAAGCTCTGTTCATTAGTACAGTTGCTGCCTCAGACAGAAGAAAGCAAAGCTAATCCAATATATAACCTAACTATTCATCATGTAACTTAAATCAGTTGTTTGAAATTTGGAGACTAACTGAACAATAGGCCATTTTCAGAAAGAACTTTTTTCTAGCTTCTTCTAATATAACCTCTTGGAGGATCTTGATTTTCAGGGAAGAAAATAAAATCTACAAGAAACTAAAGGCAGAAATGGCATTGCTTACCAAAATTAAACATAATAAAAAGTAGACCCAGCATGGTGGTGCATGCTTTTAATCCCAACAATCAGAAGGCAAAGGCATACAGATTTCCCTGGGTTTGAGGCCAACTTGGTCTACATAACAAGTTCTAGACCAGCTGGGGCTACAGGGAAACCCTGACTCAATAATAATATAACAATTAATAATAATATAATAAATACTGCTCATTTGTTTGAAACACATCAAAGAGTTGCTCAGGAAAGGAGAAAGTGTAGTAAATAAAATCTCACTTAAAAAAATTTAATAGGATCTTATTGTATAGTCCAGGCGGACCTCAAACTAAAAATCTTTCTGCCCCACCCAGCCTCCTAAGTGCTGAGATTTCAGACATATGCCACTGTTCCCAGCTAAAAGTATGTGTAGAATGAAAAAGAAACTTTTAAAGAATATGCAGTTGCTTTTTAGATTTAGGTAGCATTAATGTCAGTGGTGGCAGGAAGTGTCACAGAACAGAGGAAAGGAAAAACCCACCTGTTACTGCACACCAATCCACAGCCATACTCACAAATAATAATGACTCCTCCTTCTCTTCTACTTTCCAAATAATATACACATTTATCTTATTGATTTTTATCAGAATTCTGTGAGAAGTCTTTGAAAGCAGTTCTAGAGAAGCTTAGAGAGCTTGGAAGGACCCCAGGCATCATTTAGTCCTGTTCATTGGATAGATATTCAACATCTCTCATTTTCTGCTTAATGCCCTGGTTTTTGAAAGAGTCTTTCTTTCACTGGTATGAAACTCGATTTGTAAAAACAGGGTGGCCTTCAACTGTATGGTCTTAAACACCCCAAAACAAAGTAAAACCAAAGAGTAAAGTCATCAGTATATTTTTTCAACAGTTCAAGGGAGTACACGTCCCAGACATTGGGCTTAAGTCCGTATAAAAAGTTATTTAGACAATTATTTCTCATTGATGATTTTGTTCCTAATCAGAAAGTTCTACTCAGATGTAAGACTTCAAATGTTTGTCTGCAATACTGTGGTGCTCACCTGTAGCTAAGGAAGACAACCTGCTATTGTTCTAAAATGATGGATAAATTGGTTTTCTCCCCCTATCTAAAAGCCTTTGAGAGGGAGCTGACATTCATTCTAACTACTCCAACAGCTATCAAAATACCTGGAAGCAAATCCTGAATCCATTGTTCTAGAGTCCAGCCTTGGAAGACAAAAGAAAAATGAGGAGGAACCCAATAGAGGGATGCTTTTGGAAGCCCTTGTCAAGAAATTCCAATAGACTCTCATATGAACATTTGAAAATTGCCCTGTTCTGACTTTTTTCTAGTTCCCTGTCTAGAACTTGAAATGCTAATTACTCTTGCCTTTGCTTCTTCTTCATATCTTCTATTCACCAGTCAAGGACTTTCTTTCCCCCTAGAGATAGGAGTTATGCAATTTGGGAGTCTTTAAGATAGACCCACTGAAGGAGTACTCCAATTACCTCACCCTGCATCCCTGTTCAGCATGCAAGACACCAGAGCAGTCTGCCTCCAGATTCCATATTGGCAAGTTGGGTAACCTCTTCAGAGGATGGTGTAATAAGAATAGCAGGTAGGAATTGGCTAGACAGGGTAAAAAGACCCCAAAGAAAAGTAGCCAGTTTCTTGGCTAAAAGTCACCATGTTATGTCCTTGGGCCTCTTAGCAACATACTCTGTTCCAAAGGGCAAAAATGTCCAAAGTATTTGGGAGCTTTTATCTAATCCTTAAAAGATTTTAGGGTTACCTCTTCAGAGGGGGAAATGTAAGAGTAGCCAAAATCCCCATAAAAAATAATAATAAAAGAAGAAGAAGAAAGAGTACATGAAGTTATCAGAAAAAAGTGATAGGGAGATATGGGAGGAGTTGGAGGGGGAGGGAGTGGGCATGGATTTGATCAAAATACCTTATATGCACATATGGAATTCTCAATAAATTATTTAAAAATATAGAAATTTAAAAAAACAGGTTGACCTTGAACTCACAGATATCCTCCTGCCTCTGCCTCCCAAGTGCCAAGATTAAAGGTGTGCACCACTGTATTCTGTGCTAGATGCTGTATTTTGTTTATCAATTTAAAATTACAAACAACAAACTACAAACAAAAGCATGCTTCTACTTTAGCTTAATGACTCTATCCTTTGTGTGAACAAAAGCATGCTCATCCTTCTCCCTCAGCAACATGCTTCTCACGTCCCATAATCCACTGTATTCACTTCTATTGATGTCCATATCACAACAAAATTTCCTTCATTATTCAACAGTAACTATTGCATTAGGAGATGTTGAAGGTTGACTATATCAGTCCCTCCCAAACTGACATACTGAATTACCTGCAGTGTGATTGCATTTGGACATAGGGTTTTCACAGAGGAAACTAACGTTAAACAAGTTCATAAGGGTGGCACCATTAGTACCAAGGTCTGTCAAAGAAGAGGAAGAGAGAGCAGAAGTGCATGTGTTGAGAAAAGGACATGTGGCAACTAAGCCAGAAGATACCCTCCTACAGGCCGAGAAGAATGGTCCCAGGAAAATGAAGTGAACCATCAGTCATACTACTATATAAAACAGTAAGAAATGGAGTAAGAAAATGATTAACATGTTAATCACATAAACAGGTAAAAATGAAATACACACAATTACCACTATCCTTGTATTAGTCAGTTTTCATTAGTTTTAGAGGTTTCAGCCCATGGTCAATTGACCCACTGCATTTGAGCCTGTGACAAGGTAGTTTGTCATGGTGGGAATAGTTGGAAGAGGACACACTGCTCATCTCATGGCAGCCAGGAAGCAAAAGACAGGGAAAGAAAGATGATCAGACCAACATTCATTTCAAGGTCATGCTCCCAATGACCCACGACCTCCCAGAGGACTTACCTCTTAACCTTTATACTGCCTCCCAGCTGCACAAGGCTGGAGACTAACCCCTTAACAAATGGACCTTAACAAAGGGTTTGTCTTTGTACCTCCAGGTATATCATATTGGAGTGACAGTCATCAAGATCTGATCTATTAATGCAGTAATGATCATGGACCTTTAAACGGCATTTAATTTCCAAACCATAGCAACGTTCATTTCTGTAACTGGTCATTTCCTTCCACAACTCTTTCCATAATGCTTATACCTTCAGTAAGCTGTAATTCCTGCATGGTTTGAATCATTTGTGGTTTTGATTGCTGTTGCTATAGTCATTCATTAATTTTTGCCACTAGTCATGAAATTACTAAGAGATACTTTAAAGAATACTGGGGTATTAGGGATGGTTCAGTTGGCTGAGCATTTACCATGCAAGCCCAAGGAACTACGTTTGGATCCCCCCCCAGCACCCACATAAGAAGTCAAGTGTAGTGGCACAGGTCTGTAATCCCAGCAGACATAGGCAGATTCTTAGAGCTCACTGGCCAGTCAGGCTAACTGAATCTATGAACTCTGAGTTCAGTAAGAGAGCCTGTCTCAGAAAATAATGTAGGGAATGATTGAGGAAGGCACACAATATCAATCCCTGGCTTGGAAATAGAGGTACATGCACACATACACAAGAATGTGTACACACATATTCACACCATACACAAAAAATGTGGATTATTCATGTTCTTCCTTACCACAACTGTGCATTACAAGCTCATTTCCCCCTTGATAACTAATATTGGCCATCACTCTCAGGAGAGAAGCTCCCTTTTCTGTTTGTTGATTCAATGGTTTGAGGAAAGTGAATGAACCAGATGACAATTTCAGCTCCCAGTTAAATGGAACCCATTTGTTGTTTGCTAGTGTGATTGTTCCTTCTTTGGGAAATAATGGTTATAATAGTAGATGCCTCCATGTGACTGCAATGTTTGTGAACACTGGTCTAGAATCAAAAAAAGAATAAAATAAAAAAATAATAGCTTAGTAACTTCTCATAAACCCAAAAGAAATTATCCCACTGTCCATTATAAAATTTTCTTTGGCCATGATAGAAACCTCAAACAGGATCTGTACCTTCAGTTCTATTTAGCTGGATGAGAAAGGGGTTGTTTTTGTACCTCCAGGTATATCATCTTGGAGTGACAGTTGTCAAGATCTGATCTATTAATGCAGTAGTGATCATGGACTACATATCTGTCAAGGATGGCATAATTTTAAAACCTAAACATTCAAGAAGGTTCAGAGGCTGCATCTCCAAGTGGCAGAGAAATAATCTCATCTCCTCTGAAGCTTCATGTTCTTCTGCCTTAATTTAGAACTCTGTCACAATCAGTGTGTCTAAGACGTATGAAATTGGCACTATATTATATAGTTTGAATTTCAAAGTAAAGATTATTCATGACTGTTAATTTGAATTTATTCTTATTTTAATTTCTTTTCTCATTAGCAAATCAATAATACAAATTGGCCTTATACTTAATAAGTTTTTAAATTTTATTAAGCTATGGTTTTGCATGTATTAGTCTGATAGCTAGATTGATATATACCATAAGTTTTCATGCAAAGGGCTAGAACTGTTTAGTAAACTACTCATTGGCTATAAATTGAAAATTAAAGTACACAAAGTTTTAAAGATTCTTCTGGTCTTCCAACAGTAAATGCACAATTTGTATAAATCTTTTCATTCTTAATCATTGACCAATTAGTACTTCAATAAAACAAAAAGCATCCTGAAATGTTCAATTTAGAACCAGAAATGTTTCACTTACCCACTGTACTAGCTGCTCTTGTTGTGATGAACTACCTGGCAAAAGACACTTGAGGAAGGAAGGACTTATTTTGTCTTACAGTTTAAGAGGATACAATCCATTGTGGCGGGGAAGGCATGGAAGCAGGAAGGTGAGGCAGCTGGCCACAGCGCACTACAGCCAGAAGGCAAGAGCAATGGATGCTAGCACCCAGCCATCTTTCTCCTTTTCACACAGTCCAGGAACTCATCTTATGAAACAGCACTGCCAACATTTAAGGTACGTCTTCCCACCTCAATTAATTTTATCTAGGAAATCCATCACAGACATTCCAGAGAGCTGTCTCCAAAACGCTAGAGTCTGTCAAATTAACAGTCAATATAGACCATCACACTCGTGAACTCATTAGCTGCATTTTTCAGAAAGTCATGTATGTGTTGGTTAATTATCAGTGTGTACTAAATTATCCAAGAAGTTAGAAGCTTTAAAAGTATTTTTTGGTCAGATGTGATATCTTACGCCTGTAGTCCCAGCATTTGGAGGGCTGAGACAGGAAGAAGCTTGAAGATAGTTTGAAAGCAGTCTAAAGTATGTTCTGAGTTCTAAGTCAGTCTGGGCTACAGACTGATTTTTTAAAAATATAATAATCTGTAGGGTTAGGTAGATCACTCAGTTGATAAAGTGCTTCTAGGCATGACGACCTGAGTTGGATCCTCAGTACCCCTGTACAAAGCCATAATTCCAGCCCTGAGAGGTCAGAGACAGGCAGATTCTTGGAGCTTACTGGCCAGTCAACCTAGGTGAATTGCTAAGCTCTAAATTCAGTGAAAGACCCTTCTCAAAAAAAATAAGGTGGAAAGCCATTGAAGGAAACACCTGACATCAACTTCTGAATTCTACATGCATGCATCCACACATGCACAAACATACGTACACACACATAGACCACACATACACAGACCAAAAAAGGCACCAGGTGCCTGATTTCTTATTCTTGGAGATCATTGAGTTTTGTTTTCATAACTTGATTTTCCTAACTGCAAACTCTTTCAATGGGCAGGAGATAAATGCTGAACTTAAATTTATCATTTCACTGATTTTAATTGTTCCATTCAAATGGATATATCCTTTTTCTTTAATTCTAAACTAATCTAACCCAAATCCACCTTATTAATAGTGGTTAATGTATCTCCCCCTGAAAGACATGAACTACCTCTACAGACTGAAAACACATCTTCTGAAAGTCTTATTTCATATTTAACCACCTAAGACAAGAGAGACCACAGTAGAGGAAAAAGGTATAACAGAGAAAGCTTACTGACAAAATAAGACAATGAGTACCCAGAGACACACACCTACACAAAATTCTCAAGACTTTCTTTAGATGAAATAAGTTGAGGTAATGAAAAACACTTAGGGTTAGGATCATGTTTCCCAGGACTTTAGGACAGACTCAATGCTTAGAATTGAATGAATCCTTATGAACTACAGTAGATCATTTGGACCAGGTGAAGAAGCAATACAATGTTCAAAATCAAACCCAAACCCTTTACTGATAGGCTTTTGGAGCTGAAATGAAATGCTGATAGCTGAACATGATTGCAGGTAAAATTACAAATTATTCTTATCTAGTCAGGGAGGAATAATGACAAAACTCTTGAGGAAACTGGAGACTGAAGCGCCGTTCCGTGACCGCAGGCAGATTGGAAAGATAGTTATATTGTCACATGTGATCCTCAGCAGCTCTTTTCATCCTCCAGCCAGAGAGATCCTTTGACAGGAAACTATTCGCCATCCCAGTGTATCAAGGGAGGAACTACAAAGCCAGATTGAGTACTTATATATAATTCTGTCTTGCCCTACAATCTACAGGAAGTTGCTTTATATATTTTGTAATTGAATTCAATAGATGTATATGGGCAGCATTCTCTGAGATAAACTCATTGTTCATCCTGAAGATTCAAAGGAAAATAAAGTGCAGTTTCTTCCTTGACAGCATTTATTATATTGTTTTAGGGCAGAATAGAAAAGCTGGAGAATGACCACTTGGGTCTTGCCACATACCCTTCAGTGAATATCAATTTTTCTCTTTCTGTGGAAACACGGCTTATTTAGGTTGATTCCCAAAAGCATTATCTCAATTAACAGCCACAAGAAACCCCTGTAGTGGCTATTACTACTGTTCTCATTCAGTAGAAAGAAGAACACAGTCTCAGAGAGTCATGTGGTACAACAGAGTCAAGATTCTAGGCAAAGCATCCTTCTGACAGGAAACCACTGAGCCTGTGACTAAGCTCATTACTTTAGCTCAGAGCCATCCTTTGGACCCTGGAACTATTTATGTTGAAGACATCTCAATAAATTATGTAATTAAATAGCCGTCATTGCTTAGACTCATAAAAACATCATCTCTCTAAAACACTTAACACATGCCCACTAGTACCTCCCACATGGTCCACTACACTACTTGCTGAAGAATTTCTCCCATGGCCATCCCCCTTTCCAAGATCAACACATCTCCTTTATCTAGTCCACACTTTTTGTCCTCTTCACGATGGCATTTGTTTTCTTCCTCATTTCTGATTCACTCTCTACTGTTCTTACCTGACCTTTATTCCAAGCCCTTTGTTGAGCATCTTCTCTTGTCAAAAACCAGTGGACACTTCGATGTCTTCATTTTATTATCTCTCAATCGCATTCAAAACTTGTTTACACCTTTCTTAACTGCCTCCACTTCTCTCGTGCAGAGTTCTCCCTAGGATCACTATATCAAAGCTGCTTCTGTCTCTTTTGATGACCTCACTACTAAATGTTGGAGTGATTCATTTCTTGGTCCTCAGCTCTCTACACTTAATAGTTTATGTCCTTATTCAAGGTATCAACATCATCAATAGCAGTGGCTCTCTAGACCACCTTTAAGCCAGTGAAAGACACTTCATCCGAATACTAGATGTATACAGATGATTTTGTGCTTGACACTGTTACTTGGCATTTGATTATCCTAAGTTATTCCCTAAAATGTGCTTCTCTTCTTAATTCTCCAATCTTGGAAAATTATACCATAATTTATACAATTGCTAGATTAAAAAAATCTAGGAGTCATTCTTAATTCTCGACATTTCTAACTTTCCCCATATTCATCTTATCATGTAATGCTATTTATTAAGCCTCCAAAATGAAGTTGAATTTTTCTATTTGTCTCCATCCTCATTCTGACCACTGTTTTCTAAAATACTAACTATCCAATAAAGATTTTTTTTTTTCTTGGAAACATGGTCTGACTATATAGCTCTGGCTGGCCTGGAATGCACTACGTAGGCCAGGCTGGTCTCAAACTCACAGAGATCTGCCTACCTCTGCTTTCTAAGCATTGGGATTAAGGGCATGCACCACAAAGCCTGAAAATACAGATTCTTTTTTCAAATTTTTTTAATATTTTATTTATTATTTTCATTTTATGTGTATGCGTGTATTGCCTGCATGTATGGAAGTGCACCCATGCCGTGTAATATCCGAGGAGGTCAGAAGAGGGCGTTGGATCCCCTAGAACTGCAGTTACAGACAGTTGTTAGCTGCCATGTGGGTGCTGGAATCTGAACCTGGGTCTTCTGCAAAAACATTCAGTGTTCTTAACTGCTGAGCCATCTCTCCAGCCCTGAAAATATAGATTCTTATTGTAGTTTTCTATGAGAGCTTTCTGCTCTTATGAGTCCTCTACCCTCATAAAAATTCATAAATTTATTCAACATTTCCTTTTATTAAAAATATACTATAGGGGCTTGAGAGATGACTCAGTGGTTAAGAGCACTTGACTGCTCTTGCAGAGGACCGGGGTTTGATTCCCAGCACCCACATGGCAGCTAGGAACCATCCTTAACTCTGGTTCCAGGGAACCTGAAGCTCTCTTCTGATCTCCACAGCATTTCATGTCTCGGGTGCACTCACATACATGCAGGCAATACACTCATACACATAAAAAATAAAATAATAATTAAAATATTTTTAAAAAATAAAAATATACTGCCGGACCGGGGTTTGATTCCCAGCACCCACATGGCAGCTAGGAACCATCCTTAACTCTGGTTCCAGGGAACCTGAAGCTCTCTTCTGATCTCCACAGCATTTCATGTCTCGGGTGCACTCACATACATGCAGGCAATACACTCATACACATAAAAAATAAAATAATAATTAAAATATTTTTAAAAAATAAAAATATACTGCCGGTGTGGTGGCGCACACCTTTAATCCCAGCACTTGGGAGGCAGAGACAGGCCAATGTCTGTGAATTCAAGGCTAGCCTGGTCTACATGAGGCCATTCAGAGCTATACAGTGAGACTGTCTCAAAAAAAAAAAGGAAAAAAACCAAAACACAACTTTTACAACTATGCAAAGGTCTTTTTCATCTTCTGGGAATACAAATGCAGCAAAAATATCCTAATTATCACAGAGCTTACACTCTAATTGGACCATCAAACAATAAATAATAAATAAATACATACAACATGAGTTAATGATAAGTAATAAGGAAAATAATAAGCCTGAAAGGAAGATGAAAATGCCAAGGAAGAGTAGACTGCAGTGTAATAGGTTGGTTGCATCCCCAGAAGGCTTTATAGTAAGGTTTGGAATCTTCATCTCTGGTTTGGAGGATTCTCACATACCGTCTCCTACACACCCTCAATTCTCTCTTTCATCACCGTATTCAGAGTGGCACTATTCACTTTTTCACAACTTAAAAGCTTCCACCTCAGAGCCTTTGTGCTAGCTGTTACCTCCACCCAGAATGTTCAGTTTTGCTTTCAGCAAACTGCATTTCCCTCAGATCTGAGGGGACACCTTTCCTTGGCAGTCCACCTCACACAGCACAACCACTGGCCAAGACTTTCTGACACATATACTTCCTCATAGCCCCTGTCATGATTATTTGAGTACACGTTTTACCACCTACATCTTTTTCCACTAAAAGTTATGTTACATGAAGATTTACTGCTTCCTCCCCAACTTGGATTGTGCCTGACACAAAGAAAGCACTACATAAAGACTTCCTCATTGATTGATCGATTGAATAAACATAAATTTCAATTCCAGTTGTTTTCATACAAGGAAATTATTGACATTCCAGTGTGCCAGCTATAAGCACTGTTCTTGTTATCTAGATGGCCTACAAAATTCAGGCAAAGGAACCTGTCTTATAAGAACAAGACAAAAATAAAATTCTAACAATAACAAAAATTTTATCCAAGGCACACATCAAGAGCACAGTGATATCGAACAGTCTGTCCAAGGCACATATCAAGAGCACAGGAAAAGCACTTGTCACAGCTGAAGCCTCCTCACTCCCAGTACATTGCCTCTTACATGTTCAGAACATTGTAATAAGAGTAACAAAGTATCTCAGGCTTCAGAATGCTGCTGTGAATTTATGCAATGCCCACATAGGATGACAAATGATATCAGTGTTCGCTACAAGGCACAGATTATCATGTATTTTAAGTAAATTAATAGACAACTACTGTAGGGGATACAAAACTTTACTCTCATTCTTTTAGGGTCCCACATGGGCCCAAGAATTAAACTGACACAGAATAACAGGATAGGAAGCATACAAATTGATTTAAAATAAGTTTTATATGATATGATATCCCTCATAAGGAAATATCCCAAAGAAGCAGTTCCACTCTAGATGAAGATCATGTTGTGAAATGTGATAAGGAGAAGGACTTCACCCAGGGTGGGTAACTGGGAGGTGAAATGAAAGGAAGGTAAAAGAACATTTAGTAAGTTCTGTTTCTCAGACTTCCAAGCTTCAGCTTTTCATCCCTGTGGATAAGAGTGCTTTTTCCAAGGCTGGTATGATATGATGCCAGGAGAAAGAAGCAAGAGAAAGAGAAGTTCAAGGCCAGACAGGGACACATTTGGAGAGTCTGTCTTCAAATAATAATAATAATCTTTTTATTATAATTTTTATATTATTATTCCCTATTTTCCATTTGGTACAGAGAAGTCACCTTTCCCATTGACATTTCTTCTCGCAACTCGACCCCTTGCTTTAACAAAAGGAAGTTAAGGTCAGAATTATATTGCAACTGCTACTTTTTTAGGTGTCTTCAATTTAAAAATAGTCTGGCAACTTATGGCTGTTGGGAGAGTCAGTCTCATTTAAGGGTGAGATTCTTGGTAGGCTAACCAAGCTCCAGTGTGTAAACTCACATCAAAGGACATTTGGGGGCACACATTTGACTCTATAGACCTTCCTCTGTGTGTGTGTGTGTGTTAGAATACATGAAATTAGGCAGAAGGTAGTAAAGAGGGTGCAAATAGAGGAAGGGGATCTAAGTATGATCTAAACATATTGTACGACATTTACAAAACTTCAGTTGAATAAAGGGAGAAACCCACAGCCAGTATGCAGAGCACTATATTGGGGTGCTTGCTTTTAACTCCTTCACATCTTTCATTTGTAAGGTTTGTTGTGAGTTTCTCAATGGCTACAATTAAAAAATTTTCACATTTGGTTTTTTTTTTTTTTTTTTTGTCCTGATATAGAACATTTATTTTTCCATAAAACACTCAAGAGTTTAGGTCAGTGGGAAATAACTTCAATGAAAGGATTTTCCATTTTCTTCCCATACATACTGCTTTCAATTAGAAAATGATATTGTAATCCATTTCACTACAAGTAAAATATTACAAAATATTTACAGGAAAATATTAAAAATAACTCAAAACAAAAAAGCCAAGATGAAATAAACTTTTTGTTTGTTTATTTTTCAGGAATTGCTATTCCAGTGCCCATAGCACATGAGAGTCAAAACATCTTAGTCACATATTCGGGTTTTAAGCTAGATCAAGTAGACTGGTGACACAGAAAGACAAAGCTTTGAAATACCCAAAGCACATCCAAAATACAAGACTGACTACTGTTCTCTCCTTTCTCTCCTAAGACCTTAGTAAACAAGAGTAAAGTATGAGAAGGAAAGGATTCAAAAAGAGAGGAAAGACTTTATTTAAAGGACCATCCAGAAAATGAGCAACATGCATGTGTCTGTAGCTGAGGAGGGAAGAGGAAGCCTCACTTGAGACATTCACAGAATGACACTCAGATAGATTCTTCCCTGCAGAATCCCCAGAGGTGCAGCACTAAGACACTGTGCTGGATAGCTTTAGCTGTCAACTTGACACACCTGGAGAGAGGGAGACTCAGTTGGGGAATTGTTTCCATTGGACTGGTCTGTGGCCATGTCTGTGAGACATTTTCTTGATTGTTGGGTGATGTCGGTGGACCCAGCCCACTGTGGGAGGTGTCACCCCTGGGCAGGTTGTTCTGTATTGTATAAGCAATCAGACTGAGCATGGGCCAGGACAGCAAGCCAGTAAGCAGCTGGCCTGCACTCCAGTTCCTGCCTCCAGGTTCCTGCCCTGAGTTCATACATTGGGCTTCCTCAATGAGGAACTGTGACCTGGGAGATGTAAATGAAATAAACCCTTGTGTCCCAAGGGGTACTTGTTCCTCTGAGGGGTGAGGCCTACTGCAGAGATCTGGCTGCCAAGAGTTAGCTATGGAGAGGGAGCTGCGAAAGAGTTAGCCCTGGAGGGAGGAGCATTGGATCCATCTTGGCGGTGGTGGCACAGAAAAAAATGGCCCCAGTGTCTTGCTTGCCCATGTGGACATGAGAAGGGGCATTTACCAACCTGGGGTGAGACCACAGGTCCATGAGGTGTGGGTGAAAGCTAACAGAGACTGTGGGCAGGGCACAGAAGCAATCTGGAATGGCGGGTCACTGAGCCACAGAGCAAAATGAGGTGCCAGATATTCACCCTTTGTGGGGCACTTGGTGTTGGCCTTTGTAAGTTATTCTATTACCCCTACCAGGATATAAACTATCAAAAATTCAGATAAAGATGTGTTATATGGTTTGTCTAATAGCACCAGGAGCAAGGGACCCTAAGAGAACTCAGGCAACAAAATTGGCGAGGCTGGCAGGATGGCAGCTCTGGGAATGACAAACTGCAGGAGTTTAGAAAAAGCTAGGGAGCTAATGGCAGCACTCATGTGGATCTTACAATGGATTATAGTATATATAACTAAAAAGGAGCCAGCCATGCAGAAGCGTGGGACACAGCTGTGCTGTAAATGTGGGGAAATAGTCCAGTTGTGGGTATATGAAGATTTGTTAAAGATTATAGAAAGACTAGAAAAACTTTCACAGGCCTTGGACACAAGCAGAGATCCCAGAAAGAGGGTGTGGGCACTTTGCATAATAAAAGATGTGCCCAAGGCAGGGGAAGCTGAAAAGTCCAGGGAGGTCCTGGCAGAGTCAGTTGCAAAGCTTGAGAGAGAAAGAAAACAGGACATTTTAACTTGTGTAAGGTCCAAGGACTCTGGAAAAAAGATACTAATGAAAAAAGAAATGACTTAAAACAAAAGTAGCTAAAGCTGCCCCTTTGATACAAAAAGACAAAAAAGCTAAGACTGCTGTAGCTAGGAAGTACTCCACAATGGAACTGTTAAGACTAGGAAAAACTTACAAGCAGGCAATCAAAGAGCCCCTCACCACATGGTTCATGAGAGTGTGGGGCATGGGAGCAAATAACATTAGTCTAAGTCCTTCAGAAGCTTCACAGCTGAGTTATATAACCACCCATCTATCTTTGCAATATAGACTGCTCAACCTAGGCCAATGCAGGGGTGAACAGTCCTTAATGGGATGGCTGGTGGAAGACATTAAAGATACATGGTCATCACCAAGGGAAACTCCATAATTAACAAAGGCTGAAGAACTACAAAGGAGGGACAGGCATTACTGAGAGAACTAGGTATGAGAAAAGCAATATATGGTACCCAGTTCACTGGGCCAGATAAGGCTGTGTTCACCAGAGGTATAAAGGAAAACTTAATCCAACTGGGACCTCGAGAATAGTATGGAGCTTTAATGGTTTTGCTAAGCCATTTAATGGGACAGGATCTTTGTAAAGTGAGAGAGGATTTAGCAGATCTAAATGCTTCTGAACAGCATGTAAAATGTGTCTGTAGAATAACAGAACACCCTACAAAAGATATAAAAAAATACCAGACAGAAAAAATGGTCCACTTGGGTTACTCAAAGACAAATGTGGCAAGACGTATGTCGAACTTAAAATTCCTAGAGAAAAATTGGCAGAAAACCAAATTCAGTACTAAGGAGTTTCTGGAAGGCTTTAAAACCAGAACAGTTTACAAAAGGCATTCAAAGGATAAAATCTGTCCTGGGGTGGTTAAAAATCTCTAAAGACTGAAGAAGATGCATTTCTCTCCTGATAAAGGCTATACTAGGAGTGGAGGCAGTTTTTCCCACCAAGGCCTCTCCCAGCAGCCAGGTATGGTCAATGGACAGATGAGAGATATGGCTACAGTCATGAGGCAAACCCAGGGCCTTCCTGACTCATGGAACCAACAGGCACAGCAGGAATAAGAGAAACCCCCCACCTCCTTAGCCCAGTGCAGGTTCAGGCAACTGGTACCAACACCTGTAAGGTATCAAGGATAAAAGAATACAAAGAAACTCCATGTAAAATCTGCAAAATGCAAAATGACTCCAAAGGGATAACTAAAGCTAGTAAAGAACTAACCAAATTAATGCCTCATAACCATGCTATGGTACCTAACAAGGATCTATGGAGAAAAAAGTAATGTGAATGGATAAAACCTTTCCATGCTGTGTTAGACCTTGTCTATGATTGATTTAATATATGATGTTAACCTTTTTTTGAGTGTTTTATAGATATGAAACCCATTTAAAAGATACCTGAAGAAACAAAGGCTAGCTATAGCTGTAAGATTCTTGGGAGTTTTATGGTTGGGTAAGATAAAAACAGAGGCTCCCAAGCTCTACAACTATTACAAAAATCTGCAGCACAAGGGGTGGGTTGTCCCGCTATGAGCTGCTGATTAGAGGGAGATTCTAGAGGTCTTCAAATTCACCAAGGCTATTGCCACTTATGTCAGTTCTACACTAAAAATGACGTTAAAGCCATGTTGCTGAAGACACTGCATGATGGGAGCCTGGGAGGAAAAGAAAAGATGGACCTGAGACTAAGCCAAAAACTCCATGCCACTGGATGGATGATGTTCATAGTGCCAAAAGGCACTTTGCAGATGGTTAGGGAAGAAAGGTTCCCCTATGATTCTACTCAACAATGGACCCCGCATGCTGCACACTATGGACATGCCAAGCAATGCCTGCAAGTGCAATAATGGCTTGACTAACATGCATCCAACTGACAAATTTCTAATTGGCTAAGACCCGCTCCTAGCAGTGGAACATACATCGGGTGCTGTAGGCCAGGCCAACTCCCTGTGTTGAGAAAGGCAACAGGCCCTAGTGGGGAAGCCATTACAAGTATACTGCTTAATGAATATCATATACCTACTGGAATATCCTGTAGGCATTTGTATTTACATTGATGTTGGTTTAGATGTGTCTACTTCCTCCCATTTGTTTTATAGTAGAAGAAACACCACTGAGATAGATCAATGGCCACAGCTTGAAGACAAATAATGGGGAGGCCCAAGAAGTCACTATCTTGCCATGATACAAGAGAGATCGCCCTACATCTGTCACCCTCTCCAAGGCTCAGGGACCTTAGTGGAAGATTGGCAGAAATATTGTAAGAGCCAGAGGAAGGGGTGGAGTGTGTCCTGACAGGTACTTGTTCCTCCAAGGGGCAGGGCCTGTTGCAGAGAATTGGCTGTGAAGAGGTAGCTATGGAGAGGGGGCTGTGAAGATTTAGCCACAGAGGGAGGAGTATTGGTGCCATCTTGGTGATGGCAGCAATTGTCTTGCCCTCATGGATGCGAGAGGAGGCATTTATTGACCTGGGGCAAGACTGCAGGCCCATGTACGCAAGCTAATGGAGACTGTGGGTGGGGTATGGAAGTGATCTGCAACAGTGGGCCACTGAGACACAGAGCAGAACAGGGCACCGCATGTTCACTTTTTGTGGGGTGCTGGGTGTTCACCTTTGTAAGTTTCTCTATTTCCCCTACCCAGTAACCCAGTATATAAACTATGAAAAATTCAGCTAAAGATGTGTTATATGGTTTGTCTAATAGCTCCAGGAGCAAGGGGCCCTAAGAGAACTCAGGCGACAACCCTTTCCCCCCCAAGTTGGTATTGGTCAGAGTATTTTGTTAAAACAATTTATGGCAAACTAGAACAGACATATTAAATACCTGGTTAGTAAGTGGTAATAGAATTCTAGTCTGTAAGCAAAATGACACATTGAAAATCTGTGTATAAAAAACTAAATTGAGGAGTTAAAGAGAGGGCTCAGCTCATGTACTGTTGTGGTTATGGACCTGAGTTCAGTTCCCAGGACCCTCTTTGAGCAGCTTACAACCACCTCTAACTCTAGTTCCAGGGTATCTGGTGCCCTCTTCTGATCTCCTTAGGCATTCACACATACATGTACAGACCCACACCCAAACGAATATCTACACATAATTTTTTTGTTTTTTATTTTTTAAATTCTGATGTTTTTATTCATTTCAAGGAAAGAAGAAGTGCAACAATAAGCTTGAATACAATAGGCAAAACAATGCATTTGCATTCTGTTGTCTGGATGAAAATTCTGCAATACAATGGTTTTTTACAATTCTTATTAGGTAGGGTTTACAAATGCATTTGACTTCTTGGGGAAGTGTGTTTGTACAGTAGTTAACATAAAAATCAAACAGAAGCATTCAGGGAAAAGTTCCCCCTCTCCCCTCCCCCTCCCCCTCCCATATTGCTTGTCCCAGCTCTGTCTCCACTGTGTCTCTCATCCCCAGCTGGTAATCACTGCTATCGTTTGGTTTATCTTTTGAAGTCCTATGCCTATAGTATTTTTTTCTATATATAATATATCTGCTACTCTGTATCCACTGTATCTTAGTTTTTTATTCCTTAACAATACATTTGAAAATTTTTCTTTCTTTTTTTAAAATTTTATTCATTATTTTTATTTTATGTGTATGAGTGTATTGCCTGCATGTATGTGAGCACACCCATGTCATGCAAGGCCCACGGAGGTTAGAAGGGCTGTCAGATCCCCTGGGAGTGGAGTTATGGACAGTTGTTAGCTGCCATGTGGGTGCTGGGATTTTCCTTTAGTGAAATCTTT
>NW_008329321.1:1050923-1051134 GCF_000622305.1 Nannospalax galili | reverse complement strand
GAGACTAGAAGACAGTCTTCAGTTGGTTATCTCCTTCCACAGTGAGATCCAAAAATTAAATTCAGGTCATCAGTCCTGTGGGACCTGGAGGGTATATTTTTATTTATTTATTTTTATTCAAATAATTATATCTGTAATTGAGCAACTCATTCCTTGGAATTTATCCTGCATATGTCCTTACACACAAGTGCAAGTGTCTGGGTACACATGT
>NW_008329321.1:1042643-1050873 GCF_000622305.1 Nannospalax galili | reverse complement strand
GTAATAGCAAAATATTGGAAGTGCAAATAAATGGAATCTGGTTAATCAAAGCAAGGTGCATTCCTGAATCAGAGTACTGTGTAGCCACTCTCTTTAAAACTGGTAGGCTTTGCACAATATGGGTGCACTTACATACATGCGGGTAATACATTCATATACATACAATAAAAATAATAAATAAAAGATTTTTAAAAAATAGGTAGGTTTTTCTATAATACAGTAGAAAATTTTCTAAATGGGGCTTGAGAGATGGCTCAGTGGTTAAGAATACTGGTTGTTCTACACATAATTTTTTAAAAGTCAAATAAATTTAAAAAAATTAACACCTAAAGGTCAAAACCCACCAGTTAAACATCTTCCTAGGAAATGGATGAAAAGCTTTCTCTCTAAAGAAACTGAAAAACTCCAGGGACAGCCTGGTATCAGCAGCAACACACAGAGGAACAGCCAGATCCTAAAGCATTCCTCTAAAATGACACTTAACAGGACTGATGGACAAATCTAATCTCCCTTCAGTGGCATTTGCTATCACTGATTCACTTATAAATATGAACAATCAAAAGTTACCAAGCTTTATAAGGGAGAGAATGAGAAACCAATAGGAAAAATGTACTCCTGAGGCAAAACATAGAGAATCCAATGGAAAAGAGCAAAATAAATATCAAAAATTTTAAGTTCTAATTAATATCATCAACTAGATAAAAGAATCGTAAGTGTGGACAATGGTAAAATGCAAACTGGTCTTTGTAAATTTTTAAAAAATATAATCAATTACTCAAGTTACAAATTAATGAATGAGGCAATACAACCCTAAGGAAATCTTCTAAATCAAATAAGAAAAGGAAACGTGAGGTAAAATCCTCTCCAATGTTTATTCTACTGCTTTCTAATTCCAGTTTATAGGATAAATACAGGAAGTCTAATATGTAATTAACAGGATTTTAGGGAAGATTTTTTTTTTTTAAGGCAAGGAAGTTACTACAGAAGCAATACTAGAACTGAAGGATCGGGCAAGGGCAAGTGACAGAGCCAAGCTTGTTAGGGCTCTCAGGGTCCTGGCTTTGACACTAACAACTCCTACAACATTGAAAAATAGCAACAGGTAAAGAAATTCCTCTACTGTTTGAGTTCCAGAAACTATCTTATTCGGGAAAGAAACATCCTTCCCCAAATGACTTGAAAGACACTTGCAGAGGCCCTCTCTCTGCCTATGACAAGGCCAAACACAGGACCTCCAAATTCCTTCTTTACCTGGCACTGGTTAAATTCACCTTTTCCTGCAGACCTCTGGCTTTTGATCCACCCTCAGCCTGAACCAGCATAGAATCCCTTCTTAATGACTTCTGAAAATACCCTATCTCAGTGTAAAGCTGTCTCTGACTTGAGGTCTTTACACACCCATACACTCTTTACATTCTGCACATTGGGGTTCTGTATAGCCTTGTTGAAATTCCTCTTGCTAAAAGACAAGCCTAGTTCAGATTAGCCTTTGAAAGGCTTGCAGACCCCATGGCCCACATACACCTTTTTGCAATAGCACTTTTTCCTCAATTACAAAAACCTCCTTTCCTGCTTATAACAAAGTCTCTCTTTTTAAAAAATATTTTATCTATTATTTTTATTTTTTGTCTATGAATGTATTGCCTGCATGTCTGTAAGTGCACCTGTGCCATGCAATGCCTGCAGAGATCATAAGAGGACATTGGATACTCTGGAACTGTGGTTAGGGACTGTTGTTAGCCATCATGTGAGTGCTGGGAATCAAACCTGGGTCCTCTCCAAGAGCAGCAAGTGCTCTTAAGCACTGAGTAGCCTCTTCAACCACAACAAAGTCTTTCTTTGCTTAAACCTGGGATGCTAAAAATTTTTTTAAACAGATGTGGTGACATGACTTGTAATTTCAGCTCAGGGAAGAGAGAGAGACCCTGGGACTCAGCAGCCAGGCAGCCTAGTCTACTAGGTAAGCTTCACATCAATGAGAGTGTTAGGGAAAGAGGAATTTACTGCTTGTTTGAATTTACTGCTTGTCTGAATATACTGCTTGAATTTACTTGTTTGAATTTACTGCTTGTAACCAATTAACTCAACTGGAGACACAGGCATCCAGAGATAGGGGCAAGTGCTGCAGCCCCCGGAGCCTGACCTGTCTGATCTGTGTCGTGTCACGTAGGCATGTCTGCTTACACAAGATAACAGGGAAGGGCCATGCCAGGCACATACCACCCATCCCTCCCCGATTGGGACACCTGAAGGGAGTTGTAACATTTTTCTTGTTTTGAAGTTATTGGTTTGTGAAATGCTTGCTTTGAAACTACTGGTTGTATAAGCATGGGCTTTTGTGTAACGGTTGTGGGAGTCTATATAATCTTTACCTGAAATTGCCTTGGGTTTGATCGCTCCAACCAGACGTTTCTTGGAAGGACGGTCGGCCCCAGCTAGCCGGCCTAATAAAACTCTGCTTGATTTTTGCGTCTCCATACTCATGCATTTGTTCTCCTGAAGAGACCCACTGAGTCACGGACCCTATCATTTTGGGGGCTTGTCCCAGATTCGGGGAGGGGCTTCTGGGGGAAAAAAGGATGAACGGAGGCAGAGTTTCTTTTCTCCGGACAGGGCAGTGTAATTCGAGGGTTGCCCCCTCGTGTCTATAAAATCCAGAATAAAGTGAGAGTCACCATCTCTTGTCTGGTCTCAGGTTAGTAATCCCGAGTGAGGAAGTCCGGGTTCGAGTCCCAGCACCTAGGTAAAAGTCCAGGTAACCAGCCCTGGCCCTAGGGTCTGAGTGTCTCGGCCCTAGGAAGGAAGCCTGCCATCAAATCTGGCACCTGAGGAGGAAAAAATCTAGCTGGTCACTCTGAGGCAGTCCGAGTGGACGCAATTTGGGAGAATCACGAGAAGTCTTGGGGATCCTGAAAGTGAGAGTGGTGAGTGCAGTGCGTGTCTGAGTGAAAGAAGGACCGGTCCGCACGAATGTGATTCAATGTGGTGCACATGCTTGATGGTTGTGCTAATTGTCTTACTGGCGTTGTGCTAATTGTCTTACTCGGGGGGGGTGTCTGGTTTTGTATTTTTCTCTACGCTCCCTATTTTAAACCTTCCCTTCCTCCTTTTCCTTCCTTTTATTCTTAGTCTAAGTCTTCACGTGGGACCGTTAAAGGCGAAAGAGCAATTGAGGTTTTCTGGTCAGGGCTAGTCCCTGATGTAAGCCAAAGGCTCTTAGCCCTCTTGGCGGACCCCGACTTCCCACACGGGTAGAGACAAGACCCCTTATCGGTATCATCCATTCCTCTCCAGCCACTGAGAAAGCCCCACATGCACGGGTCAAGCAAATAAGAGCCATTAGGGCTCTCGCCGCTGAAAGACTCCCATGAAAGGATAAGGGGGTCCCAGGCGTGAATCCCAGATAAATTTACATCCCCCACGAAGAAAAACTGGGCAACGACAGGCACCCGTCCACAAGCATACCCACTGGCGATCATCGTTTAGAGTGACATCTTCACTTCTCCCTTTTCATCTCTTTCTCTCTCTTCTGTGACCTCCACCATGAGCCAGACTCAGGCCACTCCTAAAGGTTTAATCCTCTCTCACTTCTTGGAGGTGAAGGAGCAGAATTGGGCCCTGGCATCAGGAGGGGTAAGTTTGGCACTTTCTGCTTGACTGAATGGCCCACTTTTGGAGTAGGTTGGCCGACCCAGGGGTTCCTTTCCCTGGACACCATCGGCAAGGTCAAGGCTGTCATTACCCGGCCTGACCCAGAGGGCCACCCAGATCAACTCCCCTATATCCTTTTGTCGGTGAATCTGGCAGAGGATCCCCCACCCTGATTAAGGCCCTTCTTGGTGAGAAAGCCTCATGCTTGCCCACCAAAAGTCTCCATCATGGTCACCCAGGAAGGTTTGAAGTCCTCCAGTCACAGAGGCAGGGATCCTAGTGCTCTGCCAGTTCTCCCCGAGAGCTCCTCCCTCTACCCCCCTTTGCCCGTTGAACAGCCGCCACCTTATGCAGCTCCACGAGGAGGAGAAGCCGAGGCAGCCTATGGAGGGGGGGATGGAGCAGGGGGTCCCCATGGGAATCCAATGGTTGGCCCCTCCCCAGACTCCTCTACAGGAGAGGATAGACGACCTGGGGAGGCGGGAGGGATGCAGTTAAGGTCTCGAGGAAACAGGGACCGAGTGGGGGAAGCTCCATCCTCCAGCAAAAGGAGGAGCCGTGCCAGTTCTGCCGGTCCAAATGGTCGGTGGCCCAGATGGAGTTCAGCAGTATCAATACTGACAATTTTCCTCTAGCGATCTCTACAATTGGAGGACCCAAAATCCTCCCTTTTCTGAAGACCCTAAGTGTCTAATAGCCTTGGTAGAATCCATTATGTACACCCATTGTCCCACGTGGGATGACTGCCAGCAGCTACTTCACACCCTCTTCACAACAGAAGAGTGAGAACACATCCTGAATGAAGCCAGGAAGAACGTCCTCAGAGAAAATGGGAGGCCCACTACCCTTCAGCCTGCCATCGATGAGGCGTTCCCCCTCACATGCCCAAATTGGGATTTTGGGACGGTAGAAGGTAGGGAGTGACTCCGGGTCTACCGCCAGACACTGATGATTGGTCTCCAGGTGGCTGCAAAACAGCCCACTAACCTGGATAAGGTAAAAACAATTGTTCAGGGAGAAACTGAAAGCCCAGCCGTGTATCTGGAAAGGCTATTTGATGCCTATAGGCAATACACCCCTATAAACCCAGAGGCAGAGGAACATAGGTCAGCTGTAGTCCTCTCTTTTATTAACCAGGCAGCCTCCGATATCAGGAGAAAACTCCATAAGTGGGACGATCTGGGGGAGATTTCTATTAGAGAGATGCTGTAACAGGCAGAGAAGGTCTTTAATGCTAGGGAGTCTCTGGAGGACACGGAGGAGAGGCTAAGGAAGGAGGAACGGGAGATGCAGGATAAAAATAGGAAAGAGGACAGAGAATTTCAAAGAAAAGAGAACAAGAAGCAGAGGGAGGAGATGGCCAGAATATTCTTGGCTGGAGTGAAAGGGAGCCCTGAGCCGCCTCAGAGAGCAGGACCCCGCCCATCTAAACTAGAGCAGGAACAGTGTGCCCTGTGCAGAAGATGTGGGCACTGGAAGAGAGAGTGCCCACAAAGAAGAGGAAGACAAGGAGGAGGGAGCCCTATCAGGACCCTTCACCTGGGAGAAGGAAACTGACGGGGACGGGGCTCGGCATCCCTCCCCGAGTCTTGGGTAACTCTGTGAATGGAGGGGACTCCCACTGGGTTCATAGTAGATACTGGGGCACAGTATTCAGTTCTCAATCAAGCTCATGGTCCTCTAAATCTAGGAAACACAAGCATAGTCCAAGGAGCTAGAGGAACTAGGAGGTGCACCTGGACCACCAACAGGAAAGTGGACTTGGGAAAGCATCAGGTTTCCCACTCCTTCCTGGTTGTGCCCGAGAGTCCCGCACCTTTGTTGGGTAGAGACTTACCAAGATCGGGGCACGTATCCATTTTGAACCTAAAGGGATAAAAGTCATGGACTCAGAAGGACAGCCCCTGTAGCCAGTACATGTGTTGTCTTTATCTATGGCTTATGAATATCGTCTACTCCCGGCGGCTCTAGAAAAGGGAGGCCAGGGAGACATGAGTGCCTGGTTGCAGGAGTTCCCTTCCGCCTGGGCCAAAACCGGGGGAGTCGGCCTCGCTAAGCACCTGCCCCCGGTTGTGGTCCAACTCAAAGCCGCAGCCCTGCCCATTTGGGTGCTGCAGTACCCGATGCAGAAGAGGCTAGGAAAGGAATAGCGCCTCACATCCATACACTGCTAGAAGTAAAAATCCTTAAACCCTGCCAATCAGCATGGAATACAAGCCTGCTTCCAGTGAGAAAGCCTGGCAGTGGAGATTACAGACCAGTGCAGGATTTACGAAGGGTAAAGGAAAGGGTAGCGGACATTCACCCCATGATGCCCAATCCATACACCCTACTTAGCCACCAGCCACCGTCTCATGGGTGGTATACCACCCTAGACTTGAAGGATGCTTTCTTCAGTGTCCCTCTTGCTGAAGTCAGTCAGCCCTTCTTTGCCTTTGAGTGGCAAGAACCAGGAGGGGGGAAGACAGGGCAGCTCACCTGGACCAGACTGCCACAAGGCTTTAAGAACTTTCCCACCTTGTTCAATGAGGCACTAAGCCAAGACCTGGAGCCCTTCTGCAGAAGGCACCCCCATGTGACTCTGCTGCAGTAAGTGGATGACCTGTTGCTGGCTACAGCAGCCCGTGAAGAGTGCATGGAAGCTACGAGGAACCTGTTGGCTGAACTGGGCAGCCTGGGATATCGGGCCAGCACCAAAAAGGCACACATCTGCCAGAGGTCAGTGGTTTACTTGGGGTACAAGATAGCAGAAGGAGCCAGATGGCTGACATGAGCCATAAAACAGACTATCCTGACCATTCCTGTGCCCTCCTCTCACCGGGGAGTGAGAGAATTCCTTGGCTCAGCTGGGTTTTGCAGACTCTGGGTCCCAGGGTATGCAGAGATAGCCCATCCACTGTATGAAGCCACCAAAGAAGGACCTGATTGGAAGTGGAGTCAGGAACAACAAGAAGCATTTGACAGGCTAAAGAAGCTCTTCTCCAGGCCCCTGCCCTGTCTCTGCCAAACCCAGAAAAGCCCTTCATTCTGTTCATAGATGAAAAGAAGGGAGTGGCCAAAGGAGTCCTGGCCCAGCAACTAGGCTCGTGGAAGAGACCTGTGGCCTACTTGTCCAAGCGGCTGGACCCAGTGGCCTCGGGATGACCATCATGCCTGCGCATCTTGGCAGCCATCGCCCTGCTGGTAAAGGAAGCTGACAAGCTGACCTTTGGCCAGGACCTGAGGGTGACAGCACTGCATACTGTGGAGGGGATTCTCAGTCACCCTCCAGGGAAATGGATGACAAATGCCAGGCTCACCCACTACCAAGGGCTCCTGCTGGACTCTCCTCAAATCACCTTCTCGGCCCCAGTGACCCTGAATCCTGCCACTCTCCTGCCAGACCCAGACCTGTCAACCCCCATCCATGACTGTAGAGACGTTCTCTCTGAAATCATCCAGGTACGGCCAGACCTGAGAGACATGCGGCTGCCAAATAGTGAATTGGACTGGTATACAGACAGAAGCAGCTTCATGCGGGATGGGACCAGAAGAGCCAGAGCAGCAGTAGTGATGCATGGGGGGAAGTCATTTGGAGCACAGCCCTGCCCCCTGGCACCTCAGCCCAGAAGGCAGAACTTATTGCTCTCGCAGAGGCACTGGAGAGAGCAGAAGGCAAGTGAGCTAACATTTATACAAATAGCAGGTATGCCTTTGGCACTGTGCATGTTCATGGCACCATCTACCGGGAAAGAGGATTCCAGTCCACAGAAGGAAAGGAGCTGAAGAACTTCCAGGAAGTCCAAAGACTGTTAGTAGCTTTGGAAAAGCCAAGCGTGGTGGCAGTTATACATGTGCCTGGGCACCAATCCAGAAAGACTCCTGAGGCTATTGGTAACAACTTTGCTGATGCAGAGGCCAGGAGGGTAGCTCTCTTAGACCCCATTGTGCTGGCAGCTCTAGAGGTACCCATACCTGAACTACCCACCCTACCTCCCAGACCTGACTATTCCCCACGGGACCTTGAGTGGATAAGAAAACAAGCTCCTGGAGAAAAGCCTGGGGAGGGAGGTTGGAATAGGGACCGGGAAGGTAGACTGATCTTACCAGAAGTGCTAGGAAAATACATACTCACCAACCTACACAGATCCACCCATCTAGGCTGGAAGAAGTTGCTCAGTCTTTTTCAGCATGCCAGAATGAGGCCGCATGTCAGATCACAGGGGGATGCAAGAGCTGTGGGGGATGTGAGAGCTGTGCAAAGCTAAGACCAGCCCCAAAGGGGCTCCACCCAACAGGTATCTGGGAGAGGGGCAGGGCCCCAGGAAGAAGTTGGGAGATAGACTTCACTGAGGTAAAGCCAGGAAAGTATGGGTACAAGTATTTGCTAGTCATGGTGGATACTTTTTCAGGATGGGTGGAGGCTTTTCCAAGGAAACATGAAACTAGCCAGATGGTGGCAAAGAAATTAATAGAGGAGATAGTCCCCAGATGTGGGATCCCTGAGGCCATAGGTTCTGATAACGGCCCAGTTTTCGTTAGCAAAGTCCTACAGGGACTAGCCCAGCCTTTGGGGACGGATTGGAAATTACATTGTGCA
>NW_008329321.1:1023495-1041676 GCF_000622305.1 Nannospalax galili | reverse complement strand
TTTCCCCTGACCTGATTGATATGAGGTTTACTTCTCCATACAACCAATGGACAGTATCTCCACTGGCCAACCAGGTTAAAATCACTTTTACCTCAAAGGGAAAAAATGATAAAAGGTGGATAGATGGGCTGACATGGGGCCTGATGCCCTACCAGACACCATGGAGGGGGGTCCTGTTTCAGATCTACCTCCAGGTCAAGGCAGTGGTTAGGTTACTGGTAGGACCTAACCCGGTGTTAAATACCCCTTGTCTGAGGCCCCAACCTCACCCACCTGGGTCTCCTAAGCCCACCTTCAAGCCATCAGGCACCACAACGAAATCAGAAGCCCCAGCCACGGAAAGGCCAGGGACGGCTGCGGAATCACAGACTTCCAGCAACCCTATGTGGGAGATGGTGCTAGCTGTAGTAGAGACCCTTAATCATACCTCTCCTTCCCTCACTGACCCATGTTGGCTGTGTTACCCAGGATCCCCACCCTTTTATGAGGCTATCGGGATAAATAGTTCCTATACTCTCAACAACTCTCATCCCACCTATTGGGATGGGAGACCATGGGGACTTACTCTTGCCCAGGTCTCAGCCTCTGGCACGTGTGTAGGCACAGTTCCAACATCCCAAAGCCAGTTATGCTCCTCATGCAATAACACCCCATGGGAGCAGGGGAAGTGGATTATACCCACCTTGGGCAGGTGATTCTGTTCAAAAATGGGCCTCACCCCAGCCCTATCCACCTCTGTATTTATTGCTAATAATGAATTTTGTGTACTCGTGGCCATTCTGCCCCATCTTTCATACCACTCTCATGAATCCCTCCTCTCCTATTGGGAGAAAAAACAGAGTGCACTCCGAAAGAAGAGGGAACCCATTACTGCCTTAACCATCGGAACTCTCTTCTCCATGGGGATAGCTGGAGCAGGGACAGGAATCACAGCCCTAGTAACGTGAGAGCGAGAGCAAGGGCTCACGGCACTAAGGCTAGCAATCAACAGGGACTTGGAACAGCTCTGACAGACAATGTCGGACCTGGAGCAATCTCTCACTTCCTTATCAGAGGTGGTGCTACAAAACAGTAGGGGCTTGGATCTCCTGATTTTAAAGGAGGGTGGGCTATGCGCAGTTTTAAAAGAAGAATGCTGTTTCTATGTAGACAAGGGCTATGTGCAGCTTTAAAAGAAGAATGCTGTTTCTATGTAGACAAGACAGGGACAGTCGGAATCTTTGACCAAGTTAAAAAAAGACCTGGAGAGGAGGCGCAAGGAGTATGAAAGTAATGAAAGCTGGTTTGAGTCGGTTTATGCACAGACCATGGTTTACAACTCTCCTCTCAGCTGTCGCAGGACCCCTAATTATCCTATTGCTATTAGTCACAATTGGTCCCTGCATAATAAATAGGCTACTAAGGTTTGTTCAGGAAAAGATCAATACTGTCCATCTCTCGGTCCTTCGCTAGAAATACCAAGCCTTAGATACTGCTGAGGAAGATTCCTCAGTCTGATCTAGAAAAAGGGGAGAAATGTCAGGAAAAGAAGAATTTGTTCCTCAGTCTGATCTAGAAAAAGGGGGGAAATATTAGGGAAAGAGGAATTTGCTGCTTGTTTGAATTTAATGCTTGTCTGAATTTTCTGCTTGAATTTACTTGTTTGAATTTACTGCTTGTAACCAATTAACTCAACTGGAGACACAGGCCCCCGGAGCCTGACCTGTCTGATCTGTGTCGTGTCACGTAGGCATGTCTGCTTACACAAGGTAACAGGGAAGGGTCGCACCAGGCAGGCACATAACACCCATCCCTCCCTGCCTGAGACACCTGAGGGGAATTGTAACATTTTTCTTGTTTTGAAGTTATTGGTTTGTGAAATCCTTGCTTTGAAACTATTGGTTGTATAAGCATGGGCTTTTGTGTAACGGTTGTGGGAGCCTATATAATCTTTACCTGAAATTGCCTTGGGTTTGATCGCTCCAACCAGACCTGTGTGTCTTGGAAGGACGTTCAGCCCCAGCTAGCTGGTTTAATAAAACTCTGCTTGTTTTTTGCATCTCCATACTCATGCATTTGTTCTCCTGAAGAGACCCACCGAGTCACGGACCCTAACAGAGAGACCATGTCTTAAAAAAAAAGAATGATACACATGCATACATGTGTACATGCACTCAAACACACACGCACATCCACATCCACACACACCTATACATACAAATTTGATTCTGATTAAAAGTTCAAGAGGTAAAGGTAGTCTTTAAAAGGAGGCAAAGGGACAAAATTCAAAAGAAATAACATGAAGACATATTTTCTCAGAGGCCTTAGAGTCTGCATCCCAAGATGGAAGAGGGAAGGGAGCCTGCAAGTCACTGATTTCAGAAAAAACATATGGGATGTGCAGAACAAACATCTTGAATTCTTTGATACAGTGTAGGGCTACCAGTAATGGCTGGACTGAGTATGGGAAAGAAGGAGGTAGCTCCACGTTTGGAGGATGTCAAGTTCTGCATAGGCCTGCAGTGTACAGTTGAGAACAGGCAGCTTCAGGAATGTCTTCAGCTGAATGTGAAAGCAACACCATCATAAAAGCCCAAATCCACCTGTCAGCCTTTTTCATCAAAATAACTATCAATCTTCCTGTTCTGGCCAGCACCACAGCACCCTTTAACGAGGCCCTCCAGTGTGTGGAATCAGAAGTTGCACAGGGAGGACAAAGAACAACTTTTAGGTGATAATCCTTATGATCTTTGTCTCAGCAAAACTGGTGAAGCCTTGGGCACAGAAAGCTCTGCTTCTCCTAGGACTTCTGGAATGTTGTTAGGGAGCATGTTAGGGAACATCTGATCTTTTGCCCTAAAGGAATTCAAGAAAGAGCAGAAGGCAGAAGCCCTTCCTTTAACGCCTTGTACTTTAACAAGGTAAACGCAAGATTGTTATTATCGCTATCATCCTCAGCATTAAAAACTTGATTTTCAGACCTGATGAATTAGCCTAAAGCAGATTTTAGTAAGTACAGAGATTGATATTTTTGGCCTTATTCAGAAGTACACCAGTGGATTCTCATGTGATAGCTAATAATTCACAGTAAAATTCACCCATCCCACGGTCCTAATGCTCATAATATCATTTTATGTCCTTCAGGTTTATTATAAATGATAACTGCAAAAAGTACACATGTGTTTATTGCAGGGTTTTTTTAAAAAAATCTTAGAAGCCAATTTGAGGTTGGTTTAAAAATTTTAGTTTAACCATAAATTGGAACTGATATGGATATGTTGACATGGAAGGATAGTGATGAATCACCGCAAATTGAAAAGCAAATTACAGGCTAAGATGAGACACACACAGGAGGGAAATATCTCAAAAAGAATTCGGAACCCTTAACGGCAGTATCCTCTGGGAAAGGGGATGACAGGGAAGAGAAAGTTCAGAGCAGGACTCTGAGTTTTGTCTCACCTACGTCTACATTCCTTTTCCTTCACAGTAAATCTGTGCTGCTACACAATTCAAAACTATCAATTTTAATTTAATGAAAAAGGAATATCTGTGAGCAGACAAATGTGCTTTGAGAAAGATGCCTATATGTTGGCAGCACAGCAATCCTTTTACAGAGCACATGAAAGAGAAAACTTGGGGACAACTCTCAGCATAGCTATACCAATGAAACAGGGAGGGCTCCTAGAAACAAGGAAACCAGCAGTGCAGGACCCGAAGTATCCTCTGGACCAGCCCCAGCTGGTGGAAGCAGGCCACCTCTAGCCATCAGGATATTCTACTACAAGTGCTGCTTTTATTCCTTTAGGTGTCTTTTGTTATTTATTATACCTCCGTTCATCATCATGCTCTATTATTCCCTTCAACTTCACTTACACAAAACAACTTCAAAGGTGAAATTATGAAGAATTCCAAGGGGCAACAACAGCAGAGTTTCTAACCGAGTGGGGTCCCTTCTGAAAGCCCAGCCCCATGGGAATGCCCTTGCACACGGGTGAAGCCAGCCAGAAGCCTACACACAACACAAAGCAGGGTCTATCTGAAATTTGGGGATCTGTCCTCAGGCTGTGTGAAATTCGTGAGCAAAACCGGTTGATCTCTTCTGCTGCATAAATAGTCCTGTGAATTCTGCAGCCAGCAACTCAGAGGTTTACTACATATCTGTTTTTCTATGTAATAATGCATTTTAGATGACTTTTCAATAAGCTTTCATTAATGATGAACTAAAGTGGTATAAGATCATGTTTATTTAAAAAATTAAGTACTGCAATTCTGTTTCTCAAGAAAAAAATGAGGATACCTACGTAATCTGCAATGTGTTTATCAGAGTTCCCCACCTAACATGTGAAGCCATTGGAATTTCATTGACTCTTGAAAAACTTGCCATCAGAATCTGCTGAAGAAGAGCAGGCATCCACTTCCAAAGTTAATAGCTCTTTTAAGTAAAATGTACTGAAACACCACATTTTACCATGTACCCCTCTGCAACTCCGTGAAACATAGCTTTTCATTATGATACAAACATTCTTCTAAATTAATTTCACTCATTTTTTAAACCTATGAAAGATGAAATGATAGCTGTTAATGTGCTGACTCCATTAACTGTAAAATTTATAAATGTTAAATGATGCCAGTTATATATTATCATATGTCACAAATACAAAGCCAATCCATTCTAATAATGCCTTAATAATTTCACCAAAACTGTAAGATCAAAATGATATTTTTGAATGTCCTTTCTGTCAAAGATAAAACAACTGACTTTAAGCAAATTTACTTAAATAAAACATAAAAATGATAAAATTCACCCATTTATTATATGTTGATAATGAATTTTGACATATTTCTGAACACATAAATACTCAGTAAACCCCAGGATGCAGGCAGTCACTGATCCGCTGTCACTATAAGTTAATTTTATGTGTTCTAGAACGTAATAGATACAGAATCCTACAGAATCATTCTTTTGTGCCTGGATTATTTTATGCAGTATCACATTGATTTATGTTGGTGTTGTATCATTAGTTTGTCTTTTTGTTAATGATGAATATAGCATAAATTAGTTAACCGCTCACCTGTTTACAATGACATGTTTTCAGTTTGGGGCTGTTATGATTCAAGCTGTCATGATAATGTTTGTTCAGATTTTCGTGTAGACAAATGCTTTCCTTTCTGTTGCTTGGATAGATAGCAATGGTATTTCTCAATCATATGTTAAGTATATGTTTCATCTGACAAGAATCTGCCACTGTATTTTCCAAAATAGCCGTACATTTTTATAGCTCTACAATCAACATTATGTACAATATAGGTGTAAAGTCAGGTTCGCTGCTGGAAGACACACTGATTCCCTCCTCCCACTGTCCTTATGACAACCTGAAGCAAGAATTCTCCAAAACTGCCATTCGGAGAATCTTAACGAGTGTATTGGACTTGCTAACTGAGCTTGGGATGCTGATTTACTTACAGAAGAGTAGGCACCCCCCCCATTCATGGCTGTGCTCAAAAGTCCACACCCAAACATAAACCCTGCAGCTTCCCGACTGCTGCACAAAATGGTGAGAGACCAGCTTTCTCTGCTTATATATCCATAACCCCTCCCTTTCATGCAGCTAAGGTCAACCAATTGTATGGGAGAGGTAATGGGCTTGACTTCTTCCACAGAGCATGGGAAGGAGGTGAGACTACAGCTTGTCATCACAGAGTCAGAGGGACTTCCAGGTCACACTAGGGTACTGAGCAGTATATTGTTACTTGTTATTAGCCTTCAAGAGATGTTTGTATTCATGCTAGTCTTTTTTTAATATTTTATTATTTTTATTTTATGTGTATGGGTGTGTTGCCTGCATGTATGTGAGTGTACCTGTGTCTTACAATGCTACAGAGGTCAGAAGAGGGCTTCGGATTCCCCTGGAACTGGAGTTAAGGACGGTTAGTAGCTACCATGTGGGTGCTGGGAATTGAACCAGTCAGTGGTCTTAACCACTGAGCCATCTCTCCAGTCCTGTGCTAATTTTTTTAAAAGATACTAACACTGGGGCTGGAGAGATGGCTCAGCAGTTAAGACAACTGACTGCTCTTGCAGTGAACCTGGGTTTGATTCCCAGCAACCACATGACAGCTCCTTGTGATCATCGACCACCTCTGGCTCCTACAATCTTTCTGTCCACTCTTCCTCAATAGTCCCCGACTTGGGTGGCAGAGATTTAATATAGGTGTCCTATTAAGGAATAATAAGGAATAGTCCTTTGTTCTATACATTTTTTGTCACTTGTGGCTTTCTGGGTTAATCACCACCTGTTGTATGAGGAAGCTTCACTGATGAGAGTTGCCTTCTGTTCCAGTAGGTTCCCTGAGCCTTTAGGCATAGAGGTTGCATCATAGATGTGTCACTTACTGCTGGGCACCTCACTGACATACATTCTCTGCATTTGACCAGTTCTGGAACTTTACAATAGTCTCTCTGGCTGCAAAGAGAAGTTTCTTTGATGAGTGGTGAGAGGTACACTTGTCTATAAATATAAGGACACATATTTAGAATACAGTAAGAAATTACATCAGCCAATGGGTTTGTAAGTTGAATTTACTTCTGGAAGGGCCACACGTGGCTCCCTTATGCCCCATGCCATCCTTACGACTGACTGACAAATCGACACAATGATTCTCCAAACTGAACACCTGTAGGCTCTTTTCCAGACATCTCAGCTAAGCTTTCCAGATCCACACCCACTGGCTCATTGGCCTAAGATGGTATTTATCCTTAGACACTCTTCCCTCATGCAATTGAAACTGACTGATTGAGTTGGGAGGTGACTGTCTCCCTCCCTTTCTATGAAGTCTATTAGGGTTCAGACATCCATCTGTTGTTGGTCCTTCAGAGGATACACCTATCCAACAGGATGAAACAAAAGTAGTGTTTTCTCTAAGATTTATGACATCTCCAGCCATGTGTATTTGGCTGTTTACAGTGCCATGCATAGATTCTCTCCCACTGAGCAGGCATTAAGTCCAATTAGACAACTGTTGATTGCCCCCATGATAAAAGTGCCACTACTGCACCAGTAAAAATTATTTGCTGGGCTGGTTATTGTTGTGGTTCATGGGTTATGTAACTGAATGTAATTATTTTTCCCTTGGCAGTTTGCATAAGTATCTTCCGGTACTATGGGAGCTGGTCTTCATGGAGGACTCTTCCAGATCAATTCCAACTCAATTGCTTCAAGTCCTATGTCCAAAGTATGTCCTGTCTTCAGAAATAGGGTCTTACCTTCAAATTCTGGGAGGTAGTCAAGGGTTGTAAAAACAGCTTGTGTTACCTTGGGAGTCTCTTGGACTACCTTAATCAACTGTTCCAAGGGAGATTTCTCTTGTCTGGCACTGGGATTTTCATTATATAGCCTTCAGTACACACACACACACACACACACACACACACACACATACACACTCATGTGTGTGTCTGTGTCTATGTGTGCATCTCAGTAGGCTTTTTAACTAATGTATTTATTTCCTTCTGGTAATTCAAACAAGCTAAGCATTATTTATCTCTCCTCTTTCACCCCTATATAACCTTCCTATTCTTCCCCTAGTTAAAACACCCTAGTTTTCCCCCATTTCCCCTTTGATAACATTTGTCTCCTACTATCCCCTCTCTTGAGCTCCTTCTTCCACTTTACCCCAATGATTCCTTTCCACTTTCCTGGCCCCTGTGGTTACATCAGAATATATACTTAGAAACTAGTTGAAGCATCACAGACTCAGAAAAACAAGTGATGTATGTTCTCTCTCATTTATGTATCTTAGCTCCAAATCCTTAGATGCCAGCCACATGCTTTTAATTGTTTAAAATTCTTTGAGTAACTTCTTTGTAAATCATCCTAAATTTCTTACAATATTTCCTTATTTAAGATTTTAACTTTTGATCACAATTTGTTTGCAATCTGTCAGATATCTCTTATCAAAATTTTCAACAGATGGAACACCAAAAAAAAAAATCCTCAACAGATGGAACACCAAAAAAAAAAAATCCAAATTTTAAAGCTTTTAACAAATTACAATTATTGAACCAACACTTATAAATAGAAAAGACATTGGCATTTATCATTCCATAAGCCAATGAAAACCAAACAAGTTAAATAATGAGAGTTTTTTATTATTAACTGAACACAACTGGTACATAAAATATAAAAATTTACATATTAATGAGGTAATATTGTAGGCTATATATATTATGCAATGGAATCATACACATTAATAGAGTGCCATCTCCCAAATATATATGATATGTTTGAATCGAGCTAACATATGTATCTTGTCAATCTTCTCAAACATTTCTTCATGGTAAAACTCAAAATTCTTTCTTCCAAAGGAGGATTATGGACTGGGGAGGGGCTGACGGTCAGGGATAATGAGGGGAGGACAGGAAACAACAGAAGGAAGAAAAAGGTGAACGTGATCAATGTTTGATATGTGCACTTATGGAAATCTCACACTGGAACCCAACAATTTGTATAATTAATACGTGTTAAATTTATAATAATGTAAACTTTCTTTTAGCTTTTTGAAGCACATAGTACACTGTTTTCTGTAATTAAAGTATTATGTAATAATACACCACAACTTCCTACTCCTATCTAATTGTAACTTGATATCCTTGGATCAAATTTTCCCCATCCTCCCCTGCTCCCCACTTGCCTCGGCATCTAATAACCTCCATTCGACTCTCAACTTCTGTGAGAGCAACTATTTTAGGTTCCACGTGAGTGAGACCATGCAGTCTTTGTCTATGTGCTTGGCTTATTTCACTTAACTAAATGATTTCCAGTTCCCACTATGTTGTAAAAAATGGTAAGATTTCATTATTTTTAAGGAAGGCTAGAGACTATTCCATTGTGTGAATGAATCAGATATTCTCATCTATTCATCAGCTGATGGACATGGTTTGGGTCTATCTCTTGCCTTTCGTCAACATCACTGCAATGAAAACTGGAGTGCAGATGTCTCTCCACATCCCAACTCTATATTCTTTGGATATATACACAGTAGTGATGTGGCTGGATTCTATTTAATCTTTATTTTAATCCATATTTTATTTTTTATTTTGGGGAGCCTTCATGTCTTCAGCTGTTTTAAATCCTGTTTCATTACAGAGATCCTTCTCAAAGGAGACATCTTTTTAAACCTGAGTATATTTTCAAATACAATTCTCCTTCATTTTCACTAAAGCTATATTAACATATAATTTACATACCATATGATTTATCCTTTTAAGTGTGCTTTAAACTATAACATGCTTATTATACTCACAGAGTTTTACAATCATCACTGCTATTCAACTTTAGAGCATTTTTATCATCCAAAAAAACTCTGTACTCATTTACCAGTCACTATGCATTCATCCTTCCTCAGCCTGTCAGTCACCAATCTGCTTTCTCTCTCTACTTGTCTGCCAATTATAGAACCTTTCTATAAACAGAATCACATGTGTCTTTTCTGATTTTTTTAAACTGAGTGTACTGCTTCCAAATTCCATACATGTTATAGTACATGTTACTACTTAATTCACTTTCACCATTGAATCATATTTTACTATATGGACGTACTATACCTTATTCATCCAGTCTATGTGGATAAGTATTTCACCTTTTGCCACTTTTTGATTTTATATATGGTGTTGCTGTGAATAGATATGCACAAGGTTATGTGTGGACATGTCTTTTCATTTATTTTGGATATATAATTAGGATGGAATACTTGGGCAATATGATACCTGGCATGTTCAACATTTGAGAAACTGCCAAATTGAAAGTTGTCTTAACATTTCACAATACCACCAGCGGTAAATTAAGGGTTCCAAATTTCTTCACAGTCTAGATACTTCCTATTATCTACATTTTGCATTTTAGCCTTCCTAGTGGGCTTGAAGCGGCAGCTTCCTATGGCTTTCCCTTGCATTTCTCCAGTGATCTATGATGCCGTGCATATTTTCATAAGATTATTGACCAGTTTCATACGTTTCAAGAAATCTTGCAGACATTTGAATTGGATCTTTTGTCTTTATTGTTGAGTTCTTTATATACTATAAATACAAAAATCTTATCAAATAAGCAATTAACATATATAGTTTAGCCCAGTCTATGAGTTATGTCATTTTCCTATTGATATCATTTGAACCACAGAAAAATTCTATTTTAATGATTTTTACCTATTTTAAATTTTGCTGTTCGATTCTTTTGCTTGCCCAAAGTGTCAAAGGTTTACATTTATATTTTCTTATAAAATTTTTATAGCTTTAGCTCTTTTTCTAAGTTTTTCTTCATTTTAGTTAACTTTTTGTACACGATGCATTCTAGGAGTTCAGCTTCAGGCTTTGGCATATGGAAGTCCAGTTGTCCCATCGCCATGTTTTCGCAAGGTTCTTCACTCATCCTTGAACTATCTTGGTACTTCCACAGAAAAATTTTTATGCAAGCACCACAATTTCTCAATTGTTACAACTTTGTACTAATCTTTAAAATCAGAAAGCATTCTTTCTCAAAATTATTTTGTCTATTCTTGGACTTTTAAATTTCCACTTGAGTTTTATAATCAACTTGACAATTTCTACAGAGGGTTTTACAATGAATCTGCATTTTAATTTATAAAAACTACTTACTATTAGAAAAGTTCTATATTAAATCCATGTTTAGAAGAAAAATTAGTATGCAAAATAAATAACCACTCCCCATTATATTCATGTTACAAATTCATTGTTTCCTAAATGAAGTTTTATTTTGTTAAAGACATAATCTTCATTCGTATTATTGATTGAATCCTGTCAACCAAGAACCCTAAAGTTTATATTAATTAAGTCAATACAAAATCCATATTATCATTTCTTTAGGCTTTATTTACTTCTACATAGTCAAATTTGTATCTTTTATGCACTGTTTTTGTGAAACCATGTCTTCTTATAGCCCCAGCTGGCCTAAAACTTGCTATATAGACCAGGCTGGCTTCATTCACATGACAGTCACCTGCCTCTGCCTCCTGAGCCCTGGGATTAAAGGAAAAAACCACCATACCTGGTTTATACACAGATATTTTAAGCAAATATAGTTTTGTCCATTTTAAGACAAAATATAGCACCAATATTACAGGGAGCATGCCAAAGAAAGGGAAATATAACCTTTTTTTTTTTAGTATTGTGTTTGCATTATTTCCACCCCTCCAGGTCCCTCTCTAATCTCTTCATATCCCATCCACCATCTCCATCACAATTCCTTATCTCTTCTTTCATTATTATTGCTATATATATATATGTATATATATATTCATTCTCTTCAAAAAGCAATGACTAGCCTACAGTAGAGTGCGTTACTTGGTAAACTAGTGAGCTCCCATCACTGGAAATATGCAATTGGAGATTTACATCTATCAATCATGCTTGCTGTCAAGAATGCAACATTACTATGCCACATTACATTTATACATGAATAAAGAATCAGCCTGACACTTACCATTAGTCTTAAAAGTCAAAAGTGAACCTGAACTCTGAGTTTGTTCCTTCAGATCTCTCACAGAACTGTGCTCCTGAACCAAGCCTGACCCATTCTTTTCTTCTCTCCAGCATGAAGGGGAACTACATGATTGAATCCACCCTAATCCTATCAGAGAACCTTGCCCTTTGATCCCTATGCCTATAATGTCTCATACACATAATGTCAAGCATACTTCTCAATTCTCACTGCTTTCAATGAGAATATTGTTCTGTTTTGTTTCTCCATTGCTGTAACAAAATACTCTAACCAACACCAACTTGGGGAGGAAAGGGTTTATTTAGCTTACATATCCCAGTTGCAGTCCATCACTCAGGGAGTCCAAGGCAGGAACTCAGGGCAGGAACCTGGAGGTGGGAACTGGAGCATAGGCCATGAAGGAACACTGCTTACTGGCTTGCTCCCACAGCCAATGCTGAACCTGCTTTCTTATACAATACAGGCCCACCTGCCCAGGGATAGTACTACCCACAGAAGGCTGGGCCATCCAGCAGCACTCAATAATGAAGAAGATGTCCAACAAATATGGCCACAGACCAGTCCAATGGAGGCAATTCACCAACTGAGGCTCCTTCTACACAGGTATGTCAAGTTGACGCTAAAGCTATCCAGCATAAATATGAATATGCCCTCTTTCAATCCTTTGATATGCTAATTCAAGCACATTCACATTCACTAACTGTCTTGGATTAAGGGCAAAGTGGGATTCCAAAGGATCATGGTCAGGTGCCCAGTTCACTAGAACACATTGAGCTTGCTTGCATTATGAACAGTACTTGTTGGTGTAAGAGTAAGTAAAAGTCATTGGTCCAGATTCTGTCCATATTGTAGATCATTCCTACACAGATGACTTTGCCACCTTATAGAGAATTTGAATTTACAATATCTACAAAAATGAACACTAAAAGTGAATAAATTTTAGTGATTTTCAGTTTTCTGACATTTAAAAAGTTGTTTTTTTATTATTATTATTATTGATAAACCATTTGTGCTACCCATGTGCTCCTGGGTATGGGGCTATATACTGGAGCGTGGTCTATCTACCAGGAGCTACACCCTTAAAGAAAATTGACTCCAGCCTTCCCAGAAGCCATGGCTCCTCAGTTAGGGGTTGAGGTTCATGAACCCCTTTCTACTTCATGGGAAAACGATGAATCTTGTACAGGTCTTATATAGGCAATCATAGCTGCTATGAGTTCGTGATACAGTGGTACTGTTATGTCCAGAAAACACTGTTTGTTTTGCCCAATTTTACCTCATTTATGAAAAGAAACTTATTTCCATACCTTACATTTAAGCATTTGTATAAATGTGCAGGTAAATTCCAATGGAGCTGGTGCCTGCACTTATTGGGTAAGATAGATTTTCTGTATGCTGTGTATGTATAAATATATGCCATACAGACTGTTTTCTTAATTCTATTGGTGTAAGATGCACATTAACTTAATTTAAAATCATCCTGCTTTCAAAAGAATAGAAAAAAAGCAAACGTTTTCTTCATAAAATTGAGGACATTTAAAAAATTATATATTAAAATAAAACTACTAGTAAACCTTAAAGCACTGCATTAAAAATGAAAGTCATTGAAGGGAAACTCGACAACAGTTCCTGATCTCAAACAGCCAAAATAGAAGCCAATTTTAAAGAAAGGGATGCTCGTTGTTGAGAAAGTTGGTTTAAGTGTTGCTGATACCCCAACACTGTGGAAGAAATATGCAGAGTCTGCCTCCTATCACCTGAACTTTGCTGACTACATTCTGTGAGAAGATGCATCTGCTCCTCTCACAGAACAGATATTAGATCTGTTAAGAGGATACTCTGGGAATCTGCAAGGCTCCTGAGGCAGGACTGTTAAGCACAGACCGAAATGCGTGGCTGTTCTCTTGACGTTGTATGCTCTGCACAGGCTGCTAATGTGCATCCATGTCATCTCCCAAGTGTGGAAATTGAGACTTCGCTTAGTGCCAATGGCAACAAATTTTCAAAGCTAGATCTTACTGAAGACAAATGGACACTTTGGCCTGAAATATTGTGCTTTTACAAAAGCACTTCCTCCTATGCTGAGGCTTGCTTATCTATTTGCTGTAAAAGGTCTACTCTGTTATATTCTTTAAAATGGAGTACTACAATAAAGTAAGGGGCCCAAGAGAGGTCCAGAGTTTATTCAGTTTTTACAATAAACTTTCTAGAGCTGTGCTATCCAATATAGTAGCCACATGGGACTGTTTATATTTAAATTAAATTTAGTTCAATTTAAATTAAAATTGAGTAGTTCCTCAATCACACAAGCCATATTTTAGTTCCCCATCACCCTGCATGCCAAATGATTACAGTACCAGTCAATGCAAACATAGGGTATCTACACCTCAGCAGAGCTGTGCATAGCTTTAGTGTCAACTTGACACCCCTGGGTTGAGGGAGCCTCAATTGAGATATTGCCACCATTGGACTGGCCTGTGGCCATGTCTGTGAGGCATCTTCTTCATCACTGAGTGATATGGGAGGGCCCAGCACACTGTAAGTGGTACCACCCCTGGGCAGGTAGACCTGTGTTGTGTAAGAAAGCAGGTTGAACACAGGTCTGGGTCAGTAAGCAGCATTCTTTCGTAGCCTGTGCTTCAGTTCCTGCCTCCAGGTTCCTGCCCTCAGTTCCTACCTTGGACTCCCTGATGAACTGTGACCTGGGCGATATAAGACAAATAAACCCTTTCCTCCCCAAGTTTGTAGTAGTCAGAGTGTTTTGTCACAGCAATGGGAAACAAACTAGGACAAAAGTCCTGTTGGACAATGCAATCAATGAGTGGGCAGGACTTCCAGTATAAACACAGGACAAGGACAAAAGCTAGACACATCATTAAATACATGACAAGGAAAACTGACCTCAAATGAAAATGTACTCAGTGGTTTTAGATTTATTTAATCCTTCAAAAGCAATGGATCAAGAAACAGATTTTTTAGAAATATTTTGATTGATTTTTGAACAATTTCATAAGGTGCATTTTGAGGCTATTCATACCCCCACCCTATCTCCTTACTATATACACATATACTTCATGTCCTTTGTTGAGTCTTTTGTTGCTTTTTAAAGATCTACGAAGTCTAATTTGTGTTCCCCAAATGCTCTTGGGCATAGGTCTATCCCCTGGAGCCTGATTCAGTTACCTAGTGTTGCACTCTCAAAGAAAATTGGTTCTCTTTCTCCAGGCAGTTATCAGTTGACAATAGTCCCTCAGTTAGGGCTGAGGATTCTTGCCCACATACTCTAACAATGCTTAGAGTTTGTCCGGCTTGAGCTTGTACAGGTCCTGGGCATGTTACCACAATCACTGTGGGTTCATGTGTGCAACTGCCCTGTTATATCTTGAAAACACCCTTTCCTGGTATTCATTTACCACCTTTGGCTCTTATAATCATCCTTTTCTGCAGTAATTCCTGAGCCTTGGAGGGAGAGGGTGTGATGTTAAGCAACAAAACAAATAGTAACTGGCCATCGGAATCACTGGCAAAGGGGAGACATTCTGAGTCGTGGCAGGCTCAGAAGAGTGTGGGCTGTGAATTAGCAGGGACTTCTGCAACTCGAGGGGCTGGAACATTGTTAGTTCTTACTTTCGTTCTGAAGAAAGTTGTTATGCTCATTTAAACTAATCTGAAGCTCTGAGTATTTTCAAGGTATGAATGAAGCTCTTTGTTAAATTAGCTAAATGCTTAAAAATCAGAAAACTATTTTCACAGTGTTAATCAAGAATTTTCTCTACTCCTAAAGATAATTTTGATGAAAGCCTATAGCTTTTTTGATAACTTTCAGGCTTCAAAAAGTGTTGCCTACTGTAAAAACGCAATTTGCCATCTATTATCTGATCTGAGCATCTGCCATTTCCACTAAGGGCATTTCTGGAAAAGCTGGGCCTGAACTTCCTCTGCTCACCCTGCTCAACAGCTTCCTCATGGCACCTTGTTAGACTTACTCTTGCTCGCTTCACATTGAAGCAAAGGGTGGCAGGAGCATAAGGCCCAGAAAGTTTTTATTTGACAGACTAGGCACATGAGATTTCAAAGCTGGCCTTTTCTTTTTTTCATAGTTTGTCTGTTCTTAAAAAACTCTTAAAATGCCCTTGACCTACCACTGCTAACTGAGAAAAAAGTCCCCTTCAGCCAACCACCATTTCTGTTCCCATTCTTTAAGGAAGTCATTGCAAGAGATTTGATAACAGACTAAAATAACTGCCAGCTCCTTTCTCCCTCTCTCCCTGAGATTGTGTGATCACTCCACTTGCCTATATCTCAGTCTTCTCACATAATAAATGGCAGATATTTAGCAATGGCTGTGAGCTCTAGGGTTGTCAAATTGGTAGAAGCATGAGAAATGAAGCAGAGCCTGTGTACAAGTGTGCCATTTTATTTTATTTTTCACTCCCTTTTTAATAACCAGTAGATGACAATTAGATGATCACGCAGGCAAAAATATGCAGATCCACTTGTGTCATTTATCCAAACATACAAAAGAATCACCAAGTATGAAATTTGGAGTAGGGGATGATGGTATAGGCCTGTCATCCCAGCACTCAGGAGGCTAAGTAAGGCAAGAGGATTACAGGTCGGAAGTCTGCATAGGCTACATAGTGAGTTCTAGGCCAGCCTGAGCTACATGAAAGATTCTGTTTCAAAGAATTAATTCATGAAATAATACTTGGAAAAATTCTGAAATTTTATTGAAATTTATAACGGTCAAATAGTTGAAAAGATAAGGCTGATTATTTTCATTAATCTTTTTAAAATCTATGAGTTTCAAGAATGTCTCACAGTAAGCACTCCGTAAATGTCCATTACTCTTGCCACTGAAAAGGGAGAAATTAGGGACAGCACAGAATTATAATTCTGCTTTTTGAAGGCAAATACAAGCACAATCTTCCTCTACCACCATAATGTTACTTTAACCCTCCCTTGAATAATGGAAAGAAATTCAATCTGTCCAAAGTAACCCAATAGATTAGGGCAAAAGACCCATAAACCACCAACCAAAAATGCAATTTATTTTCATTTAAAGCTAATAAAGTAAAATTACAAGATATATATCAAATAACAATAGAATAACTTCAAATGAAGGATAGATAGATGATAGGTAGATACATAATGATGAAGATAGATTAGATAGACAGATGATAGATAGATAGATAGATGATAGATGATAGATAGATAGATAATAGATAGATAGATGATAGATAGATAGATGGATGGATTGATAGATGATAGATAGATTAGATAGATAGATAGATAGATAGATAGATAGATAGATAGATAGGAAAGAGAAAGAAAGAAAGGAAGAAAGAAAGAAAGAAAGATAGATAGATAGATAGATAGATAGATAGATAGATAGATAGATAGATAGATAGATTTGGAATGCCAGAAGAAGAAAAGGCAGAGAAAAGCATGAAGAACATATTCACTGAGAAGTTCCTCCAAGATAATGTCACACATTAGATCATAGACCCAAGAAGCCTAGAGAACACCAAGAAAGAAAAATGCCTAAAATCTATACCTAGGCATGTCATATTCAAATTTCAGATGAAGATAAATATTGAGGAGCAAAGGTAAGACAGATTTGACTTCTTAGCAGTCGAGCAACCAAGAGCATGGAGTGATAACATTGTTGTGCTGAAAGAAACCTATTGTGTTAACAGACCACAAAAGTCAGCCTGGTGGCAGAGGCATGTAAACCAGTATATCAGGTATGTAGTTCCTGGTAACCAGGAAGCACAAGTTCAAGGCCTGTTCAGACCTGGAGAAAATTCAAAGCCAGCCTAGACAACTTAATGCAATTAGAGAGGATTGGGGACATCACTAAGCGGCAGAGTGCATGCCTCACATGTGCAAGGCACTAGATTCAGCCCTCAGTATAAGACTGAATCCTCAGGAAAGACCCAAAATATCCTAAAATCTGTTACATTGTCTCAACAGATATACAAAAATATTAACAAACTTTACTTCCTGTTTAACAATACAAACTCTGAGAACATGTAGACAAGGAAGAAATTAGAGCAGCTATGGAAAATCATAGCATTAACATCATAATTAATTGTGAAACAGTAAATTTTTTTCCCCTAAGATCAAGAGCAAGAGACATGGTGTCAGGAAAGATGGCTCAAGAGTTAAGAGGACTTGCCACTCTTGTAGAGGATTTAAGTTCTGTTCCCAGAACCCACATCAGGTGGCTCAGAGCCATCTATAACCCCAGTTCCAGGGGATCTGACACCCTCTCTGGCCGCCTCAGGCACTTTATAATTAAATAAATCTTTTAAAGTATTTTAAAGGAATAAGTGTCTTTAATGATTTCTATTTCATATTTCAGCTTTTAAAAGTACAAAAAGCAAGAATGAATGGATGACATCCAGATTACAAAGAAAAAAACACAGCCATTTTAACCACAGACATGACCATCTATGTAGAAAACCATGAGAAATATATTCTAAAGGTATTAGAACCAACTAGAGAGCTTAAAAGACTGCAGGACATAAATATGCAAAAAATATGTTTTTATATGTTAGCAATGAATAGTTAAAAATTTAAATTTTAAAAAAACTGTAAAGCATGAAAAATTTTAAGATTTAAGGAAAAATGGGAAAAGCTATTGAAGGCCTATACAATGAAAGCTGAAAAGTGTTGCAAAGAGA
>NW_008329321.1:1020316-1023465 GCF_000622305.1 Nannospalax galili | reverse complement strand
CTTAAGAAACTCGACAGTTTTGTGATACCATTTCTCACTAAATTAATACAGAAATGTAATATATTCACAGTAAAAATCTTTGCCAAGTTTGGATGAATTTAAAGGCTGTTTTTAAAAGAAATATGATTATACAGGATGCCTTTAGCAACCAGAACAATGCTGAAAAGAATACAAGGGTAACCAGATTTCAGTACTAAGTATAATACTAATTTAACATGTGTTTTAAGCATAAAAATCAAGCAGAGATTAACAATAAGATGAAGATCTAGAAGTACACACATACCTGGATAGCCAATTTTCAATAAAGGATGCAAAAATAAGACAGTGTAATAAAAACAATCTTTTTTTCACTTTTCTCTTTTTAAAATTAATTTTTATTGGATTTTTGTGAATTTCTTACATTTTGATCATATTTAGATCTGCTCCAGTATCTGAACCCCTTTATTAATCCCCCACCAAATTTCTGTACTGTAATGTACATGTATAACATATGTATTAAATTGAACATATGGTATTCTTATTCAAAATCATGAGAGTACCTTGATATTCCATGCCAGATTAGGTCAAAATAGTGCCTAGACTTGCATACTAGAAACTCCTTAAACACAGCACTAAAGGTACAGCCTATAGAAGAAACATGGTTGAATTGGATTTCATTAAAATTAAGAACTTCAAGTCTTAAACAGTGTTAAGAAGAGTCATTGTAAAACTGGAAAAATATTTCTGAATCACATTTCTGATAAAAATTTTATGTACAAAATACACAAAGAATTCTCAAAATACAGCAATAGTAAAACATAGGTCTCAATTTTAAAATGGCTAAAGATTGAAACAGATGCTTAACCAAAAACTGTATGAGCACATGAAACTGCTTGACACTGCCAGTCACTAGGGAAATGCAAATTGAAACATTAATCTCCATATACTATGCACCTACTGAAATAAACTATAAAAGACCATGCCAAGTACTGATGATAATATGGAGCAAGTAGAGCTCCCAGAACTTTCTGGAGTAATATAAAATGGCAAACCACTTTGTTAAATTGTCTTACACTTAATTAAATATTTAAACACTCAGCCATTCAACTGTTACTTGTTTTTCCAGAAGAAAGCCATTATCAACATCAAGACTTGCAGAGAAATGTTCATAGAAGCAGTGAAGGTAATAGCCCCAAACTGCAAACAAACAATGTGCCAAGTAAATTTTTTAAACTAGTGATGAATTGCCACTGATTAATAAAAAGAAAGGGACTCTAAAGTGGGCAAAGACATGAATGAATGTCAAATGATTATTGAGTGAAATAAGCCAGGCAAGAAGAGAGTACTTACTGTACAACTCCATTTATATTAACTTTAGGAAATGCAAGCTAACTTCTAACGATGTAGAATCTGGCAGGGGTGCCTAAAGACAAGTAGGAAAGGCCAGAAGAGTCAGAAAGGTGGGAAAAAGAATTACAAAGGACCAAAAGAAACTCCCAAGTATGTTATAATGTTTATTATAGTGACTGCAGTAATATTCTAATGCATGTACCTGTTATAATTTATGAAGCTGAGTATTAGATATAGGTAAATTGTGTCAAACTATAAAAAATAAGGAAAATGACTATACAGCATGCTGATGTGGTAAGGATGGTTTATAAACTACAACCAAATATATACTTCTCAAATATAAAAATGTTCGATGCCTTTACAAAAACTAATCAAAGATGTTTAATATAAATCTCTAAGCAAGAGTTTTTTATGATAAATAGATCCACTTTCTGATCTCTGAGTTATATTTGACTAATTCAACTTAAAATTTATTTCCTAAAAAGTTTTTGGATTTTAATAGGAAAAATCTTAATAAGCCCAAACATGATGCCAAATACCATTACCATTCCATTATCTTTAAAGTCTGAATTTTTTCTTGTAGATGTTGTCAAGGTGTTTTATTTTTCCTTCTGGGTAACTTATGTTTGTACATACAAAATTAATTTGACATTCTCCCGTTCCAATTTGCTGTTATAAAAACCTAACCAACCCCTTTAGATCAAGCAAGCAGGCAAATGAATTATTTTACCTCTATTCTCATTTTCCGAATTCATAAGTCCAGAAGGGTAATACATCAGAAAATTTTCAGATGGAAATTTCTCTTTTTTAATAAGAAGGAAAACCACTACTTGATGTCTCCTTTTCACAATGGCCACCATTGCAGCAGTTCTTCCTGAGGACACCTTTTCTTTAATGATCACAGTGTCACAGCATCTACCCATGTACCACACTTCCTTTCATTATTTATTATCATGTCACTTCACATTGAAATGACATGCAAACAGCTGAATGGGTTGTAAGGGAGCTAATGCATTTGCCTTATAAAATTAAACCACATTCATACTTTAAAAGAATGTATTCTTTCCCCCTACTCAACCCATAAACATTTAGAAGATGAGTGTCTCTCAAGTACCTAAGCTTTGAAAATTGTCAATTTTAGGGGTTTCTCTGAAGCTAGGAAATGTAACATGCGAAGAATAAGTGGCTAAATCAAGCTAAATACTCAGACCAAGCATTGCAGAATGCATGCTGTCTTCGGGTTTTGCTTCACAATCAGTGTTTTCCAAATCGTTTTAATATAAATGTTTTTAGGTGGGTATAAGCTCTCCAAATTGCTACATCAGAGCCACGCTGTACAGCTAGGCTAGCCAACAGTTTTACCCCTCTTCCTTACCTAGCTGGTACAAAAAGACATTTGTGTTTTCATCATCCAGTTTTTAAAGCCTAGAATTTTTAGATGGAAAGCAAGTTAAAATCTAAAGGATCTTAAAATGCATTGCCTACACTTCACCAGCAAAGCACAGATATGATTTGCTCAACACTAAACATTTCATTAGTGACAGGCCCTCAGAGAAATCAGACTCTTTGCTCTTAATACCATTTTTCATTACAACACTCTGTCCTTCAAGCTTCTACTTCAAGTATCATTATTCTTTATGTACCTTAGGTTTAAAAGGAGTGAAGCTTTTTAAGTCTCATGAAATAATGTATCTCTGAGGTTGAAAATAGAAGTAAGAGATCACTAATGTCTATACAATGAAAATACTTAGAAGTGATATGAGAGGAGAGCAGATTGATACTAACCAACTTGGTTACTTGCCAAGAATATATCTCTTTGT
>NW_008329321.1:1013194-1020259 GCF_000622305.1 Nannospalax galili | reverse complement strand
TTTAATCCTTCCAAAAGCAATGTAAGATATCATTAAGGTTATCTTTTATATGGGAAAACTAAAGTTAGTTGGTGACAATATGCATAATTTGCCTAATTATAAATCTTCATACTATATTCACTACAATGGTCCACATCTGTAGCACAAAAGTCTGGGTAGACCCGATAATAAATATTTTAATACTAAATTTCTAGATAAGCTGAGACATAAGAATACTTGTAGTAGACATTGTGCTAAGATTTGGCTTTAAGGCCAGTTAACTATTTTTATATTTAATCCCTATTTTCTAAATGAAAATAGGCATGGACATTTTAAAACTTGCTTAGTCATAGAAGTAAAATCAGCTAGAAACCCAAGGAAATTGTCTCCAGAATTCATGTGCTAATTAGAGAAAACTGATACATAGACTAAGGTGGTAGGTCTCAAACTTGTACCCCAACAATCAGTAGCCATACAGTATCACTTAAACTTCTTGGGCTCCAAGACCCACTGACTAATGATCTATGAGAGTGATTATATCTTACTAGCCTTCCATGGGATTCTGAAGAATGCTACAATTTTACAGTCACTGAACTAAGAAATGACACAATCATTTTTTGTTTGGTTGTTTTTTTGTTATGATTTTTGGAGACAGGGTCTCAATATGCAGCCCAGGCTGACCTGGAATTCACTACTCACTATGTAGACCAGGCTGACCTCAGTCTCACAGAGATTCCCCTACCTCTGCCTCCCAGTTGCTGGGATTAAAGGCATGCAGCACTCCACCCAGTGACACATTCATTTTTAAAATGATCTTAGGTTCACCTTTTTTATAAATGTACTCTTAGAATTTTTCTAAGCATGTAAAATTCTTCTAAGCTCAGAATTTTGTAATATTTTTTCTTTTAACTGGTCATAATATTTGCATATATTGAAAACATTTTTGGAGAACATAACTTTCAATAACAGTTTAATCACACACATAATTTGCTAGAAAAAAAAATCCCTACTGTATCAAGAACCATGAATGAGTCTGAGATTTTTATCTTATATTTAAGTTTATAAGTTAGTATATTACCAATTGGTATATGCTGACAGAAATCACAAGACTTCTTGGTCAAAGGAAAACAGGACTCTGTCACTCACAGCACAGCAGGCAATAGCGTATCACCATATTTGCTCTGGTTCCTTTAATCCCAAGCCCCCAAAAAAGTTGTATCACAGGTTCAGTTGATGCACAAGCATAAGGAAGATTCCATTACAAAAGAAAAACCCAGGACCAAAGGTCCAGGACTTTCTGAAACACAGAAGCTATGGTATCTAACCAATGCATAAGCCTGTCCCTTCTCTCCAGGGCTGTGACTTGATCACCTTAACCTATTTAACTTCCTATGTCACTATCCATAGATTCTTTACTCACTATTGAAAACATGTAACCCTTGCAATCTGGTGCATTTTAGAAGAATGTGGGAGGATGCTTAGGATCCAGGCCCATTGTAATGTAATTGATCAACAATAGTTTGATGTTTAAAGTATTTACTTTTATTCCTCTAAATAATGTCACAGTAAATCGACCTTATAATTAAAATTCAGATTTCTTGATATTACTTAGGATAAACTTGTGGGGGGAAAAATATATGCTCAAAAGTCTGTTTGGGGCTGGCAAAATGACTTTTCAGATAGAGGTGCTTGTTGCCAAGGCTGACAGCCTGAGTTTGATGATCAAAGGAGAGAACAATTATGTCTTCAGCCCTTCATACATTGACCCCCAAAACTGTAATAGTGGGTGATTTCAATACCAAGTCTCACCAATAGACAGGCCATGCAAACATCATAAATAAAATATATCTAACAGACATTTACAGAACATTCCACTGAACACTGAAGCAAATACTTTCTTCATATCAGCCCATGGAACTTTCTCTAAAACTGATTACATATTAGCGTATAGGAAAACTGAAATAACACCCTGTATTCCGTCTGATCACAAAGGAATAAAACTAGATGTTAACAACAAAAGAAACGTGTGAAAAGGGACACAAACTCATGGAAACTAAACAACACCCTACTAAGTGAAAATTAGGTCAAAAGAGAAAACAACACTGAAATTCAATAATTCCTAAAATTGAATGAAAATAAAAATGCAAAATATCAAAATCTATAAGACACAATAAAGGCAGTTCTTAGAGGAAAATTTATAGAATGATTTCATATGAATGGCCTATACCTGAAGAGCTTAGAAAAACAAGAACAAATAATAGCCAAAAGAATGAGTTGAAAGAGAACATTAAAAATCCGGGATGAGGGCTGGAGCAATGGCTCAGCGGTTAAGAGCACTGACTGATCTTGCAAAGGACCCGGGTTCAATTCCCAGCACCAACATGGAGGCTACAAACTGTCCTTAACTCCAGTTCCAGGGGAATCTGAAGCCCTCTTCTGACCTCCGTGGCATTGCACAACACGGGTGCACTCACATACATGCAGGCAATACACTCATATACATAAAATAATAAAAATAAAATATTTTTTTAAAAATCAGGGATGAAGCCAGGTTTGGTGGCACATGCCTTTAATCCTAGCACTCGCACTCAGGAGGCAGAGGCAGGAGGATCTCTGTGACTTCAAGGCCAGCCTGGTCTACAATAGTGAGTTCCAGGACAGCTGGGGCTACAGGAAACCCTATCTCAAAAAGACCAAAAAAAAAAAAAATCCAGGATGAAAATATTGAAATAAATGAAAAAATATCCAAAGAACCAATGAAAAAAATTGAAAAGATTAACAGAATTAACAAAACTTTAGCCAAATTAACCGAAAAGAAGAAGACAAAGAAAACCCAAACTAATATAATCAAAGATGAAAAAGGGAACCTTACAATAGATACTGAAGAAATTCAGAGAATGATAAGAACATACTTTAAAAATCTGTAGTCCACTAACTTGGAAAACCTAAAAGAAATGGATGAATTTCTAGATATGCATTATGTACCAAAGTTAAATCAAAATGAAATAAACAATTAAAATTGGCTCCGACCAACCAATGAGATAGAAGCAATACTTACAAATTCCCCCAAAATAGTCTAGGAACAGATGGATATAGCACGGAGTTCTGAATTCTGCAATGTATTTTTTTTAAATAAAACGTCACTAATTTTTAGCTTTTACAAATATTTCACTTAAAAAAATTTAATGGTTTAAGAGAATTACTGATTTTCTAATCCCTCGCAATTAGACAAGACCACTACAAATCGTTTATCAGCACCTCTTTTTTATAACTACCAGTGTATTATCACGTATGCAATTCTTTTCACTCAGATTTAGCACTTATTATTTATTTATTTATTTATTTATTTATTTATTTATTTATTTATTTTATTTGTACAAGTGTTATGACTGCATGCATGCAGTGCACCCATGTTGTGCAGTGCCAGTGGAGGTTTTAGATGGTTGTTAGCTGCCATGTGGGTGCTGGGAATCAAACCTGGCTCTTCTGCAAGAAAAGCCAGGGCTTTTAGCTGCTGAACCATCTCTCTTCAGTCCAAGATTTGCCACTTATTTAAAATTCCTGGGGCTGGAGAGCTGGCTCAGCGGTCAAGAGCACTGACTGCTCTTACAGAGGACCCGGGTTCTATTCCCAGCACCCACATGGTGGCTACAAAAGTCCTTAACTCCAGTTCCAGGGCAATCCGAAGCTCTCTTCTGACTTCCGCTGGCATTGCACAACACGGGTGCACTCACATACATGCAGGCAATACACAAATACACATAAAATAAAAAATAATAAATAAAAATAAAATAAAATTCCCAATGTTCTTCATCCATTCTTGATTTACCATTCTTTTATTTGGAATAATATTAATATGCCTAAAAGTCCATTTAGCATTTTTTCAGTATAAACATAAAACTGAAGACATTTTGCTGTTTATAGACCCATCCCTGTGAGAGACTGTCTCTCACCCTCCCAGCAGTCTTCAGTTGCCCAAAGTCCCTTAGGTTGAGTTAGAATTTCGTACCTACTTCCCCATGTCTATGCTTGGATTTTGTCTGTTTTGAGCTTGCATTGGGGTTTTTGCATCTTGTCAGATTACTAGTTCTTTAGGGAACTTAAAACTGAAAATTATTTCTGATACTATAATGGGATTTTTTTATTTGGGGGTAATCAACAGCTGTCAAATTGGACTTAAGGCCCACTCAATAAGAAGAAAATTTATCCATGGTACTGTAAACACAGCCAAGCACACATGGTTGGAGAGGTCTCTAGGACCTAGAGAACCTACTACTATCACTTTCCTAGTCATAATTTCTTACTATATTCTAAAAATGTGTCTTTATATTCACAGACAAATGTAACTCTCACTATTCATCTGAGAAGCTTCTTTTTGTAAAAGATGGAGATTATTACAGAGTTCTGCAACTGAGTTCCTTCTTTCCCTTTACCTCCATGGTTCCTTGTATGTCCTTGCATCCTCCCTTCCCAGTTGAATACCCCATTTCCCCCACTTTCCCCCTTGGTAACATCTTTTTCTTACTATCTCTCTCTCAGGCTCTTTTCTTTTTCCTGGCTCCTGCTGTTACACCAGAATATATACTCACATACAAGGCGTTGGTGCTAAGATCTGAAAATGATGGAGAACATATGTTACTTGTTTTCTGAGTCTATGTTATTTCACTTAGTATAACATTTTTTACTTCCATCCCTTTACCTGCAAATTTCATATTTTCACCTTTTCTTACTGCTGAGTAGAACTAGACTATGTAAATATACTACATTTTCATTATCCATTTGTCAGCTGAGGGACATTTTAGGTTGTTCCCATTTCTTAGCTATTGTGAAAAGAACAGCAATGAACATGAGTGGGATGGGTCCTTTCGGCATATGCCAAAAAGTGGCATAACCAGATCATATGGTAGATTAATTTTTAGTTTTTAGTTTTTTAAGAGTTCTCCACACTGCTTTCCATAGTGTTTGCACATGTTTTCCATTCCACTACAGTGAATGAGCTTTCCCATTTCCCCACATCCTCACCAGTATTTGGTATCTTTTATTCTCTTGATATTAGCCAGTCTGACTGGGGTAAAATGGGAGCTTAAAGTGGTTTTGATATGATCTCTATAATTACTAAGGATGTTGAACACTTTTTAAGGTGTTTCTAAGCTGTTTTCATTTCTTCATTTGAGAACTCTCTTAGCTCATCTTTTTTACTGGGTTGTTTATTTTCTTGTTTCTTTGGTTTTTGAGTTCTTTGTATATTCTGGAATATTAATCCTCTGGCAGATGTGTAACAGGTGAAGATTTTCTCCCACTCAGTGGATTTCCTCTTCACTTTCTCACTTGTTTCTTTTGGAGTGCAGAAGCTTTTTAGTTTAATGAGGTCCCACTTGCCAATTGACAGATTTCCACAATTGGTGACTGTGAGGTGTTAAGTGCTAAGAGATCTATAATGCAAACTCTACACTTAGGGCTCAGAAGACATCATGGAAGAAAGGCCCAGGAGATTGTAAGTGATGGAGGAACACGGCACCTGTTGCTGATTAATGCATTCTAAATATGATAAACTACACCGTTATGGTACACAAAACTTTATGGTATGATAGCCTAACAAGATCTACATAATGACAAAACTAGTTGACATGCCAATGTTGATGGGAGAAATTGATGGGGTCCCACCTCAAGGTGAAGAGCTACAGACAATCAATGGATGTGAGTGAGGGAGAATCAGTTTTCTCTAGGGACTAGCTCCCTGAGAGACTCAGTGCATTATATATACAAATAAATATGTATATTTATAATTTTATGTATGTATGTGTAACAATAATGATCAAAGTAGAAGACAAGAAATTATGAGGGAGGACTGAAAGGAGGTGGAGGGGGACTGAGAGGGATGGAAATAATGCAAATACAATACATATATGTGAAATATTCAAAAAACCTTGAAAAATAAGTGAAATGAAATTACATCTGTGTGCATATATTTATGAAAATAGAAAGGGGATCATGAAAAGGAAGGAAAAGATTTTAAAGGAGTTAGGAAGTACAGATGCTAGTGGAGTACATGTGAGAAGAACACAGAGACACAACAGGAGACTGGAGGAGGAGCAGGGATATCAGAGTATGAGGACTTTAGTGGGGGGAGGGAGGCTGTGGGAGGGTCTGCCTGGGAAGTGGAGAGAACAGTGGGGAGAACAGTGGGGAAGGAGAATGAATGACAACAAAGTCCAATGACAGATATGAATGAAGATGTGAAAATGCCATGATAAAGCCTATTACCATGTATAATAACTTTCAAAAATTCATAGGAAGAAAGGGAAGGAGGAACAGAGAGGGCTACCCACTGGAAAGCTCATGCTGATACAGCTTCTTTAAATAAAGCCTATTTTCTAATATATTTGATAGTGAGTGGTCTTAGTAGATTCAATAAGAGTTTAGTAGGAGGACTATAGGAAAAAGTTCCAATAAAGTTTTGTGCAAAATTTATGTAGATCTTCTTTACAAGTAGTATGGATTCTTGCTCATTTCTAGGCCAGACAATCCTACATTATTCTAAGCCCATGATTTCCAAAATATAATGCATCCCAACTAGCAAAACTGTATTTTAGGGAGCTGGAGGGAGGGATTAGGACTAAGGAGCATTTGCTGCTCTTGCGGAGGACCTGGGTTTGTTTCCAAGCACCCATATCAGGCAGCTCACAAGCACCTATAACCCCAGTTCCAGAGTATCCAACAGCTTCTAGTCTCCACAGGCACTGCATGCACATGACACATGTACAGCTTCGAAAGTATATACACACACACACACACACACACACATACATACACACACATGCACACACACTTATAAATGAATAATAAGTAAAATAATAAAATATTTGAAAAGCCTGCTTTTATTTCACATAAAACAATTTATGTTCTAAGGTAAAAAATATATTCTTTTTTCAAAGAACACATTATAATTTATTAACTTTTAAAAAATTATTTATTAACTATATAATTAGAAGAAGCATGTCATTACAACAGCATTGACATATTCAATAACAATTTCCAGAGCTAAGATGCATCTCTTTCAAAATTGGCTGTAAATTTTTAGGTTTA
>NW_008329321.1:1011832-1012898 GCF_000622305.1 Nannospalax galili | reverse complement strand
CCTCCCTTCCCCCACTAGAGCCCTTATACTCTGATATCTCTGCTACTGTCTGCTGCATTGTCAGCAACCCAGCCATTCCCCACTACTTGCCATTCTGGTGAATCTAGTCAGCCTATCTAGAGGTCTTTGTTTTAGGAGAGTCAGTGTTTCCTCATCTAGTGGTAATCAGTTGTCAATATTCCTTTGGATAAGATTGGGGTCTGCTGTTCATTTTCCCAGTTGTATGCTGGGTTACTATCTGGGAATCCCTTTGGCCACCTTGGCCATCAACTCCAAAGAAGGTATCACTTTTCTGGCATTGTTGCTTGTTATGTAGCCTTTAGCTATACACATGGACTCTTATGAAATTATGTTGGCCCATTTAATATTTGGTTATACTTTCCTTTTGGGTGTTTAAGGCCATATAGTTGGTCCAGATAAAACCGATTTATTTTTACTCTTAAGGTCTTTTGAAGATCTGTTCCTCAGGGGTCACAAGGGCTTGGGAGGGGCTCCTGGCTCCTTTCTTTTACCAGTTCCACCTATGTGAAGATAAGCCAAAGGTCCTGTTTGACCATGGTTGGCTTCACTTGGAAGCGTGTGGGAAATGATTCCTCTGTGTTGACCCTCCTTTTTATAGACTGGACACTGGTTCAAGTCTATCTGGTGGGGTCTCCTCGGCATCCTTGATCAAGAGGACAGGTGACCCACCACTGTTATAAGACATTTTGAGAGATGCTCATAGTCCCCTGGAACTAGTCAACCTAGGAGGACAAGGAGTAAAAAGTGTCCTTTATGTTCCTCTGACCAAATTATTATAGACCTCAAAGTATGTGTGTTAAACACCCAAGAAGGTTCGTTCCACCAGTCTGGTATTTTTAATTACTGTATGTCATGTAGATGAATCTTGGGCAAAGACCAGTTGTTCTCAGATAAGCCTTACCTAGACATATATTTCTTGATCTGCTATGTATAATTTGTCAGTAGGTTGTAGGAGTAATATGGTTCTCTCTGGTTTTCAAAACTATCTAGGCATTGATAATCTCTCACATTGCCTCACCCCTCCATCATGGTTTTCCCACTTAAG
>NW_008329321.1:1008675-1011692 GCF_000622305.1 Nannospalax galili | reverse complement strand
AAAAAAAAAAATCGACGTATGTTCTCCCTCATATGTGGATCCTAGAACTAGACTCTGATACATAAGTATGCGACCTGACATAACTACAGGAACCAGGATAATGGAAAGGAAACAGGGAGGTAAAGGAAAAGAAATAACCTGAAAGAGAAGAACAGTAGGAAGCAGGCCTTTATAAGGGAGATAGAGATAAAAATTGGGTTAGTTTAAGGGAAGGGGGAGGGAAAGGTATACAAGGAAACTAGGGGATAAAGGGAAAGAAGGAACTCAAGAATATGAATATATTCTTAAGAGTATTTTATTTTGTGATGCTCTCTGTTGCTTCTGATTATTTCTGTCCTGTGATATTAGCCTGTTACCATAGTAGAACCATAATTACAGAACAGAATTACCCAAAGCAGATGTTATCACAAGTAAAGTTTCTTTGCCTTTGCCTTCCTTCCTAGTTTTGAGCTCGAAACCTTATTATTGAATACACTGAGCCCTTTTTAATTCTCCTCTGAAAGTTTTTCTGATTGGTAACACCCCAGCTTCAACCACACTCAACCAAATCTACTGCAATACAAATAAGCTCAGTTAAGGGAAACATTTGAGGGGTCTTACCCAACTACACTATGTCCATAATTCTAACAGACTCTAAGTAACCTTATTCAGAATGAGCACATGCTTTCTAAAAATTGTACTCTTATAAATTAGGGCACAATGATAGAGGTTTGATGAATTTTAGCTTTCATGCAACACCAATGGTCTCTTAAGCACACATTGACCTTGGCATTATTTCAATTGATACTTAGTTATAATGTATAAATCTTGATGTCAACTATAGGTAGTGTCTGTTTATTATAGCTATGATAGCATACCAATAAGCAAGCAAGACTTTAATAAACAGTATTGGTGACATTTACTTTCTCCTTAGGAGGTCTAAAATCTTGGTATTTTAAAAGTCCTAAATTAAAATTGCAGATTTGTAGAATCAAGTTCTTTCTGTTGTACAACAGTTCTAGACTACACTATCTAGGAATTATTACAAAAGGTAAAGAATAGTATATGCTCATATAAAATTCTTTTTTATTTTTTTTCTTCTTCCATTTATTTATTTTTATTTATTTATTATTATTTTTTTTGGTGTTTTTGAGACAGGGTCTCCCTGTTGCCCCAGCTGGCCTGGATTCACTATGGAGACCAGGCTGGCCTCGAACTCACAGAGATCATCCTGCCTCTGCCTCCTGAGTGCTGGGATTAAAGGCATGTGCCACCACGCCTGGCTCATTTATTTATTTTATGGGGCTTTTGGCTACTATAACACTTGCCACTCTGAAGAGGTAACCCTAAAATCTTTTAAGGGTTAGATACAAGCTCCCAAATATTTTTGACACTTTTAGCCTTTGGAACACAGTATGTTGCTAAGAGGCCCAAGGACAATTTGACTTTTAGCCAAGAAACTGGCTACTTGTCTTTGAGATCTTTTTACCCTAACTGTCTAGCCAATTCCTACTTCCTATTCTTATCACACCATCCTCTGAAGAGTTACCCATATTGCCAATAGGGAATCTGGATGCAGACCACTCTGGCTTCTTCCATGCTGAACAGGGATGCAAGGTGAGGCAACTGGAGAACCCCTTCAGTGGGTCTACCTAAAAGACTCCCAAAATGCATAACTCTCATCTCTAGGGGTAAAAGAAAGTCCTTGAATCGTGAATAGGTGATGTGAGGAGAAGTAAAGGCAACAGTAATTAGCATTACAAGTTCTATACAAGGAACTAGAAAAAAAAGTCAGAACAGAGCAATTTTCAAATGTTCATATGAGAGTCCACTGGAATTTCTTGACAAGGGCTTCCAAAATCAGTTCTTCCTCATTTTTCTTTTGTCTTCCAAAGCTGGACTCTAGAGTAATGGATTCAGAATTTGCTTTCAGGTATTTTGATAGATGTTGAAGTAGTTGGAATCAGTGTCAGTTCCCTCTCAAAGGCTTCAGAAATAGGGGTAGAAAACAAATTTATCCATCATTTTAGAACAATAGCTGGTTGTCTCCCTTAGCTACAGGTGAGCACTACAGTATTGGAGATCAGATTTGAAGTCTTACATCTGAGCAGCACTTTCTGGTTAGGAACAAAATCATCAATGAGAACTAATTGTCTAAATAACTTTTTTATATAGACTTAAGCTTAATGTCTGGTAAGTGTAATCCCTTGAACTCTTGAAGAAATATATTGATGACTTTACTCTTTGGTTATACTTTCTTTTTGGGTGTTTAAGACTATACAGTTGGCCCAAATAAATCAATTTATTTTTATACTTAAGGTCATTTGAGGATGTTCCTTAGGGGTGACATGGGCTTGGCAGGAGCTCCTGGCTCCTTTCTTTTACCAGTTCCATCTATGTGAAGATAAGTCAAAGGTCCTGTTCGACCATGTCTGGCTTCACTTGGAAGCATGAATGAGATGCTTCCTCTAAGTTGACTTTCCTCTTTGTAGACTGGACACTGGTCCAAGTCCATCTCATGGAGTCTCTATGTCCTCCCTGAACAAGTGGACAGATGACTCACCACAGTTACAGTACATTTTGAGAGATGTTCCATAGTCCCCTGGCACTTGGTCAATCTTGGAGGGTGAGGGCCAAAAAAACTGTCCTTTAAGTCCCTCTGACCACATTAGTATAGGCCTTATTAGTAAGGTTAGTTCCATCACTCTGGTACTTTTAATTATCATGTGCTATATAGATAAGGCTTGGGTAAAAAAACAAATATTCTCAGATAAACATTTACTAGATACATAGTTTGTTCCTTAAACTAGTTGACTAAACCATGACCATAGAAATTTTAAGATTATGTGTATATTATTTTTGTCTCATCCTTTATATATAACAAACCTAAACAGACCTTCATCACTTGCTTAGACTTTCTCATTTTTTCTATTTTGGAAAATATCTCCATTCCCATATTGTTTTAACATCTTTTTCACTGTCATCTTCCTTTTTTAAAAAATAATTATAAGACACAATAGCATTAACAAATAAATTTT
>NW_008329321.1:998071-1008482 GCF_000622305.1 Nannospalax galili | reverse complement strand
CTTTACCCAGCATGGGTCATGCCTTCTCTTCCTAGCCTTCTGCAGATTGTGTACTTTAGCCCTCCCCAAATCCAGGAGGCTATGTGTTATTAGGGTCAAATTACATACAGTTAGCTATGAATAGTGGCTGGATACTCCAGTGAGGGTCCAGGGACCCTGCCTGGCCCTCCTTTAATGAATGAGCACAACTGTCATCAAGCCCAATTGTGACTATGTTTAGTGATCAGGTTCAGCTAAAGTCATGATGGATCGCCACCTGTAGAAGAATGCCTACACAAAAGTCAACTCCAAATTGATCAAAGGCCTCAATGTGAAACTGGAAACCATGAAACTATTAGAAGAAAATATTGGCAGTAACTTACAACATATAGGTATAGGAAAGGATTTCCTCAATCAGACAGAAGTTGCTCAGGAATTAAGGTCAGCAATCAATAAGTGGGACCTCATTAAAGCAAAAAGCTTCTGTACAACAACAACAAAAAAAAAACAATCAAAAAAGTGAACAGAAAACCCACAGAATGGGAAAAAATATTCACCAGTGACAATCTGACAGAGGTTTAAGATCAAGAATATATAAAGAACTCAAAAAACAAAGAATCAAGAAACCAAATGACCCAATTAAAAGATGGGCTGAAGATCTAAACAGAAAATTCTCAAAGGAAGAAATAAAGATGTCTAAGAAACATCTCAAAAAGTGTTCATCATTAGTAATTAGAGAAATGTAAATTAAAACCACCCTAAGGTATCACCTTACTCCAATCAGATTGCCTAAGATCAACAGAAGAATGATACCAAATGCTGGTGAGGGTGTAGAGAAAGGGGAATACTCATTTGCTGCTGGTGGGATTGCAAACTCATGCAACTTCTATGGAAAACAGTGTGAACTCTTAAAAAACTAAAAATGAGCCTATCATATGACCTGGTTATACCACTCCTTGGCATATACCCAAAGGACTCATCCTATTGTAGAGACACTTGTATAATTATGTTTGCTCTTTTCACAATGCCTAAGAGATGGAAGCAACCTAAGTGTCCCTCAACTGATGAGTGGTTAACAAAAATGTGGTAGATTTACACAATGGAGTTCTATTCAGCAGTAGAAAAAGATGAAATAATGAAATTTGCAGGTAAATGGATGGATCTAGAAACTGTTATACTAAGTGAAGTAACACAGACTCAGAAAAACAAACTACATATGTTCTCCCTCATATGTGGGTCCTAGCACCAAATCCTTTTAAATTCCAGGTCCTTTTAATAAGATGATGCTATACAGCAGTCCCTTCTTCATGAAATAACTATCATATTAAATTCTTTACCGTTAAATGTGAAATTACTTGGGTTCATTAAAGACCCAGAGAGAGAGGCTGGAGAGATGGCTCAGAGGTTAAGAGCACTGCCTGTTCTTACAGAGGACCTGGGTTTGGTTCCCAGCACCCACATGCTGATTAACAACCATCTGTAACTCCAGCTCCAGGGGCATCCAACACCCTCTTCTGACCTCTGCTGACATTACACAACGTGGGTGCACTTACATACATGCAAGCAATATACTCATATACATAAAACAATAATAATAACAATAATAATATTTAAAACTTTTTTTAAATGCAGAGAGAGGTTCATTGGGTTATCCAGACCAGAGTTGATCTTAGATTACCTGGCAAAGGAGAATCAGTTCTCTAGCATGCAAGTGGGCCAAGGCACTTGAGCTGACAGCCATATGAGAGTGGTGTCACCCTGGGAAAGCCATAAGAAACAACCCTCCAGAGTCTAGGCGACCAAGATTAGCGGGGGTAGGGCAGCATGCAAAGAGTAAACAGTCATGGGACCTCTATAGTTTCAAGTTCTGATCTTCATCATGTCTACATCAGAATACAGGGTGGTGGCACTTACCAAGCCCAAACAGAGGCCTCAAGATTGGCTGAGGGAAAGTCCACTGAGGGCACAAGGCTGGGATATAAATGCTCACACATGTCTGCATTGTCACCCCATCCTGCAGGGATGGAAAATAGCAAATATGCCAGCTCTAATAAGAGAAAGTACCCTATATTAGTACTGTCCCCCCATGCCCTCTACCCACAAAGTTTAACTCCATGCCCATTATAAAAGAAATGCATAAGGAATGCAGCCCGTCATTGCAGAGCAGGCACTCAGAGTGTATTTGAAGCTCAGGAGTCATGAATTAAGAACAATGCTGTTGAACACATTTACCTTTTGTTCAGCATTATTCATTGTGTATTCCATTCAACTAGTACATGTTTATCCTAGTTTTCTCCTGGGATGCTTTTATTTCTCTTATTCCTAAAATCCTTTATAGGTTAAGAATATGAATTTAAGTAATCCATCATTTGAGTTTTCTTTATAGTTTGGGGACATAGAAGACCTTCAGATTTATGCAGAAAATTTTATTCATTCTTTTATCTAGATTTATTTTTTCTGTATGCTCAGAGATAATTTTCCCATGATCAGACATTAATCACCTCCATTTTCTTTTGGTCTAATGGGAGGCCAGGGGTTCAAGGGGTGGAGACAGGATCTCATTCTGAAGCCTAGGCTAGCCTTGAACCTACTATATAGTCGACACTGGCCTTGAGTTCATGGTCCTCTTGCCTCTTCATCCCTACTGCTGGTACAGCAGATATGTGACACTACGCTCTGGGCTCCTGATTTATTTTCTTTTCATTTAAAATTACATCCATAAAGCCGGGCATGGTATCACACGCCTTTAATCCCAGCACTCGGGAGGCAGAGGCAGGCGGATCTCTGTGAGTTCAAAGCCAGCCTGGTCTCCATAGCCTCCAGCCTCCAGGACAGCCGGGGCTACAGGGAGACCCTGTCTCAAAAAAACAAAAAAAAAAAAAAAAAAAAAGAAAGAAAGAAAGAAAAAGAAATTACACCCATAAATTAATTTAATCCTTTCTAAATACATTCTTATTATTTCAAAGGCTAAAAGAACTGCTTTTGCCCTCCTTTCCTTGTTATCATTTCATTAGATGTTTTTACAGTTAGCAACAAAGTGATTTCATGAATAGATATGAACCCATTACACATATGTAACAGACGTTAACTTGTCACAGTATTTTGTTAAAAGTTTCAAGGAAGTAAAATGTTACTGAAGAAAACTAGAACCCCTTTTGTGCATCCTGTTTACTGCCATCATTTCTCAGGAGTAGCTGCTAGCCTAGAGCTGGCATGTAGCTGTAAACTGCATTTTAATCTACTATATATTATTATGTGAACACTGTATGTTTTAGGAAGGCGTATAAATGGCACAGTCTGTGCATCATTCAGCAACTTGCTTTTTGTTATTCAGCATTCTGCTTTTCAGGTATATACAGTCTGTGACACAGTTTCATTAACGAATCACTGTTTATTTGTCCATTCTCTACTCGTTGAACACACTCTGAAGCATCTCATAGTATACAGGCATCACCTTTCCTTCAAAACTCCACAGACAAGTGTTATCAGAAGATAATTTTTGAAGATCTATAGGGCATAGTAAGTTATCTCATTTTATCTAATTTATACTATTCCTCAGTACTTGTGGGACAATATGTATTAAACATCCAATTTCCTCTTCCAGGAAATCTCCTCCCAGGGGCTGCCTTTTCACCTACAGTGCCTTCCGTTTTTGAGGATTGTACAAACAAGAAGTCCACTGAGTAGTTACAGAGAGTTGTGAGCTAAAAGTAGATTGTTTTAGCTAGAGAGCAATGGTTCTTCCCAAGAAATTCTTCCCAATATTTAAAACACTCACTGTGCACTGTGGCATGAAGCCACAGTTTTGAGAATGATGATGATATTGCTAATAATAACACCAGCAGTCACATTGACCATAAGAACATACATTTTCTACATATCTTATAGATGTGACACACTCAGTTCATAAGACACCAGAACTCAGAATCTTATCCAGGCACTCCATACACTGAACCTAAGTTTGTAAGAAAAACACTATAGGAACTTAGAGTAGAAAGATATCACCACCAAGTGGACATCTATGGACCTGAACAGGGCCAGTCCCCCATAATGGTATCACAGAGCAATGCGAAATAGACCAGAGGACCAATGCAAATTGGCAATTATCTTGGAAATGTAATTGACAGCTTTTGGCCTAAGAACTCATGAACAACCTGGGATGGCAAGGAAGAAGATGCACACCAACAGGAGAGACTGGACTGCCTTCTGTCAAGGACACAGTGTTAGTTGAATGAGTAACTGACAAAATAAAAATGTGATCTATTGCTACTCGTAGCAAGTGAAGTGAGTCACATTGTATATATAAACCCAATCTATAATGTATATTCATATACATTAGTGGATTGTGGATTTATAACTGCTTTTTAGAGAAAGGCAAAGATGTTTGGAACACAGCCACAGCTTTTTTGTGTTGATGAAACAAATGGTTGCTATGCTCTGCTCTAATACAATACAGGAAATACATGACAGACCTTGTCAACTGGAAAGGCTATGTTTTAGGGTAGAACCACTACAATACTTCTTATTTTCTTTTATAGAAAGGAAATCAGTTTGAATTACAGACTAATGTGTCTTATAACCTAGTGTTAACTATAATCTTTAGTCTTTTCTACTCATAATTTATACAATGCTGTTTTTTTTCAATTTAGAGCACCTTGCTGCTCCTTTTTGTTCACAACAGCACACCAGCTCAAATTGAGTTTTACAGTTTTATTCATGAGCTCCATCCATCCTTATATCAATAGTAACTACTCAATTGCAATTAATCATCTTAGAGAACATGCCATTGCTTTTCATAAATCAGCTGCTGCTCCCAATTTTGCAAGTGCATTTTAATGAATTATCATCTATGCTGTTGTCATACTTCCATTTTTAAAATTTCCTCCTTAAATCCTCAGGACTGAAAAGAATCTTTGGGAACCTCTAGTCCAATTTTAATGCTAAGAAAATTGTCACTCAGTAAAGTTGAAGAACTTGTTCAAGGTTTTATCTTTTATTAGTGTCAGACATAGGGCAATAAAGCCAATCTTCAGATTATTTTTCCCAAGAACTCTTCCCACTACTTGTAAAACTTCTTCAGAAACCCTTACCTAGAATGAGCAAAGGACTGCCTCACTCTCTTGGTCTTTCCCAGTTGAAAGGAAGATAATATTTTGTCTTACACCTTTCGGCTCCTTTGTACAGCCTCACCTTTCTCCTGCAGTTGCTGCCAACAGCGATCCTGATGCTGGGCTGCAAGAAAGTTCCTGGAATCTTGTCCTGAAAGGATCATTATAGTAAGAACTTTTCCTATGACTAAATAATGGATAATTTATTATTTCAATCAATAATCACAAGAGTAATGTTTTGTGGATATTATATACCTTGGAATTTTGATTAATTTTTAAGTACATAGCAGTGTTTTGGTGAACAGACCACATATACAATGGTAGTAGCAAAGGATTATAATGAACTGAAAAATCTCTAATCTAGTGACATCATACCATCATGATGACAGAGTGCAATGCTTCATGTCTATGATCATGTTCGTATGGATGGATAACATTCATGCAAAGTATTCACTGCACTGTCAGCCATATAAATACATAGCACATCAGTTACATACAGTATGTAATAGTTGACAATAACAAAACACAGTGCTAGTTGTTTTTGTATTGACTATTTTTAAAAGTTTGCCCAGTCAGTTCAGCAGCCACCTCATATATCCTCTGCTTCCTGCATCTCTCAGCTGCATCAAGAGTCCACATCAAGTACTGACCTGTATCTTCTAGGGTTGTGATGTCCACACAGCAATGAAATGCAGTAATGATACATTAGGGTATCACTGTTGGTGAGTAATGCATGACTGTATTCTAAAATCATGGTCCTCTTTTTATCTTAATTTTGAATTTATAATAGTTTTTCTTCTCTTCTAATCTCTAAATATGTTCTTATGCATAATGTGTTTTTATTACCAGAATCCTGCCAATAACTTCCATTAATATTTAAGATAACTTTGCTGTGCATTGATGTTTCTTCTATTTTAGGGCACTTAACAATTGCTCTGAACTCACAACTAGTTTATGGTAATGGTTCATGAACAATCAGACTTACTGATTGGATATCTTATGCATTGTCATTATAACCCATGCCTTCTTTTCTAGTTTCCTTTTTCAGTTTTGTTAAAGAGAATCTTATCAGGGCTGGAGAGATTGCTCAGTGGTTAAGAACACTGATTGCTCTTGCAGAGGACCCAGGTTCTATTCCCAGCCCCCTCATGGTAGCTATGAACCATCCTTAACTCCAGTTCCAGGGCAATCCTGAGCCCTCTTCTGACCTCTGCTGGCATTGCACAACACGGGCGCACTCACATACATACAGGCAATACATGCATACACATAAAAAATTAAAAAATAATAAAATATTTTTAAAAAGAGAGTCTTAATTTTTCACAGAGGTGTTGGGGAACCCTGCTGTTAAAGTTGGCTCCTTTCTCAGCAGGAGCTTCCTGCCTGACTTACCTGGAAAGTGCCTCCAAGCACGGATGCTTGGCTTCATTTAAAACATGACCTTTGGCATAGTTACCCTGAGTAAAAACTACCCCCAGGTTTTTTCTATATGATAATTAGGCATTGCCCAATAGTCAGCCGGTAGGAGCCCACTGCCACATGTAAATAAAGCATACTATGAGCACCTATCAGCTGAAGCATTGGCTACTGCCTCCACACTATATTTTCCCTAGTTCTCCCACTGAATAAACGGAGCTGTTTTACTGAATCTGGAGCTGTTTCACTGAGTCTGGAGCTGTTTATATCACTGAACCTGCCTCCCCAGAAGGGCTTTCTTCCATCAGTGCTCACTGGCCATTCTGACCCCGTTCCTGCTTCTGCTCCCTTTGTCCTCAGGGACTGGTGGCCAATGACCCATGAGGGGAGGGAGAGACCCAACACAGAGGATCAACTTTTCATGTTTAAAATTGTCTTTATTTTCCCTTCTCCTTCAGTAACAACTTACCTGATGAAGAATTCAAGATTTAGGACTTGGAGAGATGACTCAGTGATTAAGAGCACTGGCTGCTCTTCCAGAAGACCCAGGTTCAAGACTCAGCACCAACGTAGCAGCTCTAAATGAAATTCTTCTTTAAAATTTTTTGCATGTATGTGTACTGTGTATGTGTTTGTATATATGTGTGGACACACCTGTGAATAACGCTCACACGTGTGTGTGTGTGTGTGTGTGTGTGTGTGTGTGTGTTGTGTAGGCCAGACATTGATGTCAGCCATCTTCCTCAGTCATTTTCAGCCTTATAGATTGAGGCATGGTCTCACACTTGAACCCAGAGCTTATAGGTTCAGCTAGTCAACCAAGCCAGCTTGATTCAAGGAGCCTCTGTCTCTGCCTGCTGGGCTAGGAGTACAGATAGGCCATGATGCTCATTTAGCATTTACATGCATGCTGGAGATCACATGAAGTCCTCATGCTTACAAGGCAAACATTTTTCCCAATTAGCCATCTCCCATGTCACACATCTTTTGAATTTTCCTTCACAATTATTTCTGCATTTTTTTCACTACAGTTTGAGAAAATGCCTAACTTGATCTTCCATAAGACTTATTTCTACCCACATCCATTCTGCTACTCAGCTCTTCTACTGCCCTGGTTCTCCTCTATTGCAGTCTCATTATTTGGCTCTGGTATCAGGGTAATACTGACCTTGTATAAAGTTTAGGTGAGTTTCTTTCTTTTCAAGTTTCGAAGTTTGAAAAACATTGGCATTAGTTCTTTAAATCCTTGGTAGAATTAGCCACTGATGCCATTAGGTCCTAGACTTTTGTTTGATGACTGATCATTGATTTAATCTTCCCCATTACTTATTTTTTTCAGCTTGCCAATTTTTTTTTTTTACTCAGACATGGCAATTTGTAGTTTTCTAGAAATGTATTCATTTCTTTTAGGTTGCCCAATTTGATGGTATTGCTTGTAGAAGTCTCATGTGAACTCTTACATTTTTGTGATATTAGTTATAATGTATCCTCTTTTATTGCTACTTTTGAGTATATTATCTCTTTTTCTTAGTCTTGCTAGAAACTTTTCAGTTTTATCTTTTAAAAATCTGTGCCTTTGTTTTTGCAGATTTAATTATTTTCTAATGTGCTATTTTTATTCTATTACTTTCATTTATTGTTGATTTTGAGTAACAGATAAGTTCAGCTCAGTCCCTGGGGGTTTATATTTAGTGGCCTTTTCTTCTAGCAGTATTTAGCTGACATATAACTGAACTGGCAATTCTCTCCTATTTAGATTATCCTTCTTTTCCCTAAATTCTATGGGAAATCCAAAGGATTTCTCCAATTTAAAGCTGAATTCCATTTGTCAACCAGCTGACAGAAATCTTGAACATAATGAGTCTGTCAGTCATGTTTTCCTGTCAACACTCAAGGAGTCTTTTACAAATTGTCCCTACATTTTGTCCATCACTATAGTCACAATTACAATGGTATAATTCCCTGCATGATTTTTAATTATACTTGAATTTAATTATACTTGAACCTGGTAATATGAGTCACATTCAATCTTGGTGATCACATACTACCAGCCCTTAACTTCCATGGTCTCTGTGTTAACAGATATTTCTAATCTCAGCTGGAGTTTGAGATATTCTGTCTTCTCAAAATGAAATTTTGACTTTATTGTTGTTCCTTGTATATCCAGAATCCACCTTTTCCCAGAGCAATTTCTTTTTTGTGAAACATGATTCTGGGATTTTCAGACACATGTGTCAGTCAAAGAGTTACTAATAATATGCTCCCTAAAAGAAAAAGAGTTAGCCTCTGTAGTGATTGGAGAAGTGACCCCATAGGCTCAAGTATTTGAACACTCAGTCAGTTGGTGGTGCTATTTGGGGAGGGTCATGAAACTTTAGGAGATGTGGTCTTGCTGGAGGTCTCACATCATTGGCTGCAGGCTTTGAGAGTTCATAGCTTCATCCCACTGACAGCTTATGCCCTCTCTGCTTCCTGTACAAGCCTGAAGTTGTGAACTCTCAGCTTGCTGCTCCCACTGCCTCTGCTGCCCTGCCTGTGCTCTATGATGAACTCATCCCTCTGAACCATAAGCCCAAATAAACTCCTTCTATAAGTTGCCTTGGTTATAGTGATTTATCCTAGGAACAGAAAAGTAATAGAGCCTCTTTTAAAATCCTTTGCTCTCTGTGTAAATCTCCTAATTTCCTCTCCATCAACTACCTTAGTATTCTGAAGTCACAGTAAAGGCAGCTTTTGTCAGACAAATATGATGCTATCTCTTGGCAGGGAAATAATTTTGTCCATTCAAGAGGGCCTGTTTTGAAAAAAAAAAAAAAAAAAGTAGCTTCAGGGCTGGAGAGATGGCTCAGCATTTAAGAGCACTGGCTACTCTTACTCTACCTGGGTTTGATTCCCAGCATACACATGTCAGGTAACAACCAACTCCAGTTCCAGGGGCTCTGATGCCCCCTTCTGACCTCCACAGGCATTGCATGACACAGGCACACTTACCTACATACAGGCAATACATTCATATACATAAAAGTAATAATAAATAAGTATACTAATAAACAAAATAATAAATAATAAAAAATTTTTTAAATAGCTTCAAGGTAACTGGTCTTGTCCATTTAGATGAAAAATATTTTGGAAATTAAGAGTTTTATATTCCTGGGATGGAGAAATGACTCAGTGGTTAACAGCACTGGCTGCTCTTGCAAGGGACCTAGGTTCATTCTCAGCATCCACATGGCAGCTAACAACCATCTGTAACTTAGTTCAGGGAGATCTGACACCCTCTTCTGACCGACCTGGACATTGCATGACATGGGTGCCCTTACATACATGCACAATACACTCATACACATAAAATAAAAATAAAAAATAAATTTATGTCCTACTGAAGGAATTCATAACCACTAATCTAGTACTATGGAAAACACTTGAAAGCATCTTACATACTGAATAAAGAAGTAAGCATGTCCCTAAGGTCACAAGAAAGAATAAACTACCCTAGAACAATAGGTAAGTAAATAAGGACTAGGATAGTACCAAATATTACAAAATAACAAGACAATGCACATCTTTCATTAATAACTCTGAGTGTTAATGGTTTCAATTCTCCAGTCAAAAGAAACAGGCAAGTAGACTGGATTCAAAAAATAAGACCCATTTTCTTGTTCCCTCCAAGAAAGACACCTCACTGGCAAAGACAAGTCTCAGGGAAAAGAACGGAAAATGACATGCTAAACAAAGGGAACCAGAAAGAAGGAGATATGGCCTTGCTAATATCTGACAAATTAGGCCTTGAACCAAAATTATTCAGAAGAGATTTTAAAAAGGTCACTTGAGGGGGCTGGAGAGATGACTCAGTGATTAAGAACACTGGTTGTTCTTGCAGAAGACCTGGGTTTGAATCTCAGCACCCA
>NW_008329321.1:970418-998007 GCF_000622305.1 Nannospalax galili | reverse complement strand
ACCTACATGCAGGCAATATACACATACACATAAAATAAAAATAATAAATTTAAAAAAAAAAGAAATACAGCTAATGACCCGGCCTTCAGGGTGGGAGATGGAGACTTGAACTCCCAAATTTAAAAAAAAAAGAAATACAGCTAATGACCCGGCCTTCAGGGTGGGAGACGGAGACTTGAACTCCCAGGACCTGGAATGATGGGACAAGAGACATGAAGAATGACAGCAAGACAAAGAACTCTGATCAAGCTGCAAAAGTTTATTTTTCCATGGGGATTCTTATACGGGCTGAAGCGGGAAATTAGCTGGGGAAGGGGAAGGGAAGGTGTTGTCTCAATGGGTTAATGAATGTCCCTTAGGATGAGGGGAACTGGCGCCATGAGTCTGGTTGCAGGATAAGGAAATTGGTGGTTGCTTAGGCTTATCTTGAATCATCGGAAAGGTTGCTTATCTTAGGGGGCAGGGAGGACTGATCAGCAAGTTCTCTGGAGGCTGCTTGCCCTAGGGGGCAGGGAGGGCTGCCAGGCAGCGTGGTCTCCCACAAGCTAAAACCCTTATAAAAAGGAAAAAGAAAAGATCACTTGACATTAAGAGGATAGAACAATTCTAAATACATATGCACTAAAACCTACTGCACCAAGTTTCATAAAATAAACACAATTGTATATAAAGGCATAGATTGCCTCCACATAATAGTGGGTGAGTTCAACACCAACCTCTCATCAACAGATGAATCATCTGAACAAAAATTCAACAAAAACAACAACAGAAACAACAAAAAAACATAGTTAATGGTATCACAACTCAAACTGACTTAGACAGTCACAAAATATTCTACTCAAAGATGACACAATACACATTCTTCTCAGCAACCTATGTAACACTTGACATATAGAAGTGCAGAAAAGTGAAATTATTTTGTTCTATTTATGCATAATAGACTAAAATTAGACATCAGCAGTAATATTGAATGATAAACAGGTTATAAAGATCAGGAGGAAATTTTTAAATTCCTAGACTCCACTCATAATGGAATCATAACACACTAGAACCTGAGGGATACAATGAAGCAGCTCCAGGAGGGAAGATTTTAGGTAGAAATACTTACATTTCAAAAATCAGGGAGACCTCACAAAACTTAATCGTGACTCTCAGCATCCTAGAAAAATAAAAACAAATCAAACTCAAAACCAGTAGATGGAAAAAACTAATAAAGATCAGAGCAAAAAGCAGTGAAATAGAAATGAAAAGAACAACAGAATCAATGAAATAAAGGATTGGTTCTTTATGAAAATAAGTGAAATTGATAAAATAATCAAAAGGAACAGAACACTCAAGTTAGTAAAATTGGAGATAAGAAGGGAGCCAATGCAATCCAGACCACTACAGCATACTCTGCAACAAAAACTGTATTCCAATAAACTGGAAAATTTAGACAAGATGGATAAATTCCTAGACACATACGACTTATCAAAATTAAATCAAGAGTATATAAACAACTGAAATGGATCTGTAAAAACAGAATTGATGAAAAAATAAAGTCTGCCAACAAAGAAAATCCCAGGACCAGACAACTCATTGCTAACTCTAAAAAAACTTTGAGAAAGAACTAACACCAATGTTCCTCAAACTACTCCATGAAGTATAAAGGAAAAGTCTACTACCAGACTCATTTCCCAAAGCTAGTATTATCTTGATACCAAAACAAAATGAAAGGAAAAAATAAAATAATAAGCCAATGTCCCTCATAAACATGGATACAAAACTTCACAATAAAATTCTGGCAAACCAAATTCAACAACACATCAAAAGGATAATTCACTACAATACTATGGGGAAGTGGAGAAGAAGCTCCAACTAGCTGTGGAACTACTGGCAGGTGATCACTACTGGGAGGAGAACTGGTTTCTTATAAGGGCATGATGTTAGATAGGTTAACTAGGCTCCAGTGGATGGAGGCACATTGAAGGACATTTGTAAAAAACTGTGTTTTTTTTTTACAATACAGGGATTTCCAGGGTGCAAGAATGATTCAACATGAGAAAATCAACAACTAAACAGATCACATAAATAGACTCAAAGTCAGAAATTACATGATCGTATTAATAGATGGGGGAAAGCCTTTGACAAAGTCCAACATCCCTTTATCATAGAAGCCCTGAAGAAACTAGGAAAGGAAGATATGTCAGCATAACAAGGCTGCATAGGACAAATCTATAATCAAATTATACTAAATGAGAAACAACTCAAAGAATTTCCACAAAAATCTTGAATAAGATAGCTGTGTCAATTCCCTGTACTCTTAATCAATATAGTGCTTAAAGTCTTAGCTACAGCAGTAAGGAAAGAGAAGAAAATAAAAGAATATAAACAGAAAATTAGCAAGTCAAATTATCCCATTTGCAGATGATATAATTCTATGAAGAAGAGACCCTATAAGGCTCCACCAGAAAACTCTTAGAACTAATCCACACTTTCAACAAGAGGCATAATGCAAAACTCAACAAACAAAAACCTGTAGTCTTGGGCTGGAAAGATAAATCAGTGTCTAAGAGAACTGATTACTCTTCCAGAGGACAAAGGTTCAGTTCCCAGTGATAGGTAAAAATGTTGGAGAGAGCTTGCGGATGGAGGAGGCAGCGAGGCACAGATAGAATTCTCAGCAGGATACAGCTTTATTTCGCATGGGACACATTTCCCTCCAGGAAGGGAAAAATGTCAGCCCACAGGTTGTGAGCTGGGACTTATATATGGGGGCTTTAGGGTGTAGAACAGGGGAGTGTTTGAGGGAAAAATCAGGGACAGGGAAGCAGGAAAAGCAGGTTTTGTAAACCTGGCTCCGTTCAGTCTGCCAGGTAGGATTAGGGTCTGGAAGTGTTTACTTTTTCCTTCCTAAGATAAGAGAAAAGCTGTTGTGATAAACAGCTTCTAAAATCTCTGGTTAATGGGTAGAATCTGCTTATCTTGTCTTTGGAGACCAGAGGAAAGGCAGGCTGCTTCTCAGCAGAGTTTGTTTCCCTTGACTTCAAAGGCCAAGGTTCTTATCAGCTCAGTTCCCTTTTTCGGGCTCCAAAAGTCTGTAGGTCCCTGTTGGGGAGGGGGGAAGCTGCTGCTGTTTGGAACCCTAACACCCAGCACCTACATGAAGGCTAACAACCATCGGTACAGTTTCAGGCCTATCTGACACCCTCTTCTGGTCTCCACAGGCATGGCACTCATGGGTTCACTTACATACATGCAAGCAAAACACACACAAACAGTAAAGAAATAAATAATAAATACATAAATAAATAAATAATAAGGTTCCTAATGTTATCTTAATGTTGTCCTTAATTTTTGTCCCAATGTATCTTTAAGGACCAAATAGTAACTGTTTAAGTTCAGAATGTCCTTAGCCCTACTAAATCATTTTTCTCTTTATTTTTCTTTTTCCTTCTCTTACTTTAATTTTTTTATGTTGATTTATTCTCTCTGATTTTTTATTCAAATGCTTTTTTTTAATTAATAGGATCCTAAAAAGAAGACTGGTACAAGGATTAAGGATTCCTTTAATGATGCTCATGCCATTGCTAAATGACGTTCGTACATACTAGGTCTCCGATGCATATTTTTAATCAAACAAATAAATAAGATAAATTACCAATGCTACCCAAACTTCAGCTCTTTTACTGTAAAATCAAGAGACTTCTGCAAGTAGGAGCAGACTACGATTCTTCTTGGGTAAGACAGAAGGCATTTATCAGCACTGAACAGGAGGCACCAAAGAGAAAGAGACTCCAAATGTGAGAACACTATAAGAATTGTAAACTTTTCAAGTTTAAGGTTTTCTTTTTTTCTCACATGAAGACTTGTTTCCAAGTTCTTTACATATTAAAGAAGAATAAAAAAGAAAAAAAAAGGCTGGTACAGTTATCACGCTTTTAACTTGGGGGTAATCAACAGCTGTCTAATTGGACTTAAGGTCCACTCTATGGGAGGGAGCTCATATGTTGGATTGAAAATATAGCCAAATACACATGGCTGGAGAGGTCATAGATCCTAGAGAAAAATCTACTTTTATCACACCCCTAGACCAACGAAATTTCTTATTGTATTCTAAATACATATTCTTATATTTACAGACAAATGTACCTCTCACCACTCATCAAAGAAGCTTCTTTTTGCAGCAGATGGATATTAGGGTTCCAAACAGCAGCAACTTCCCCCCTCCCCAACAGGGACCTATGGACTTTTGGAGCCCGAAAAAGGGAACTGAGCTGATAAGCACCTTGACCTTTGAAGTCAAGGGAAACAAACTCTGCTGAGAAGCAGCCTGCCTTTCCTCTGATCTCCAAAGACAGGATAAGCAGATTCTACCTGTTAACCAGAGATTTTAGAAGCTGTTTATCACAACAGCTTTTCCCTTAAAGGGGGGAAAAGTAAACACTTCCAGACCCAGATCCTGCCTGGCAGACTGAACGGAGCCAGGTTTACAAGCCCTGCTTTTCCTGCTTCCCCCTGCTTGATTTTTCCCCCAAACTCTCCCCCCTTCTGCACCCTAAAGCTCCCGTATATAAGTCCCAGCTCACAACCCGTGGGCTGACATCTTTCCCTTCCCCCAGGGAAACGTGTCCCATGCAAAATAAAGCTGTATCCCACTGAGAGTTCTATCTGTGCCTCGGTGCCTCCTCCATCTGCTCGCTCTCCATCCCAACTTTTTGCCTATCAGTAGAGACTATTACAAAGTTCCACAAGTGTCTGTGAGGTGCCCAACCCTAAGTATCACATCTACATTGCAATCTCTACCCTAAGGCTCAGGTAACATAGAGGAACAGGGTGGAAAGAATATTAATACATCTCTCAACTCCCACCAGCAAAGCTTCCTCATGCACCAGACAATGATTAACTCAGAAAGCCACAACTTGCCAAAGTGCAGAGAATAAGAGACTACAGAGAGATTATCCTTGAATAGGACATCTATTTCAAAGCTCTGCTGCCCAAGGCTCAGGGTCCACTGCAAAAAGGGAGTGGCAAGATTTTAAGAGCCAGAGGTGGCTGATGACCTCAAAGAAACAGGAGTTTTCAAGACAGGTAGGAAGTTACTCATGTGAACTTACAACAATGGTGACAGCATGCACAAGACAGATGCAAGCTCAAGCCAAACAAAACCCCAGCATAGAAGCGGGGAAGTGGAGAAGAAGCTCCAACTAGCTGTGTAACTATTGGCAGGTAATCACTACTGGGAGAAGAACTGGTTTCTTATAAGGGCATGACATTAGATAGGTTAACTAGGCTCCAGTGGATGGAGGCACACTGAAGGACATTTGAAGGCATGAACTTGGCTCAATAGGCCTTCATATATATGACATGAAATCTGGTGTGGGTGTATAATAGGGATTATAAAGATGGGGGAGGGGAACTAAATATAATCAAAATATATTGTATAAAGTTTGCAAAAATTCAATTAAAAATAAATAATAATAAAATATTTAAAATACTAATGGGGCTGGAGAGATGACTCATTGATTAAGAGTACCGGCTGCTCTCGCAGAGGACCCAGGTTTGAGTCTCAGCACCCACATGGCAGCTAACAACTGTCCATAACTCCAGTTCCAGGTGAATTCAACAACTCTCTTCTGACCTCTACTGACATTGCAGGACATAGATGCACTTACATACATGCAAACACTATACTCATCCATATAAAAATTAAAAATTAAACAAAATATTTTTAAATACTTAGTTTTCTCTAGTCAGTGTCTTGTGTGTCAAGAGCAAGACAATAAGTTGGAACTGGAAGATAGCACTCGTCTACTTTGTTGAGTGGTTTCATGGCATGAGTGGCTGCCTAGTGCTACCTCACCCTGAACCACACCCTAGAGCAAACACCTGACTCAAACTAACAGAAACAATAAAACTGTACTGTTGGTAAGTGCTGACAACACCAGGAAAGGTAGGAGGCACAATGGAATGTAAGACAGTAGATTCAGAGAGTCAGTTACATCATCCAAGACACAGGTTCTTCTCCTTTCCGTTCTGCCATCATACTGTTCACAGTGCTTTATGTTTTCAAAATGTTCCCTGTAACAAGATTTTTTAGAGATGGTGTCTTTTCCAAAGTGTTCAAGCAAACAGTTTGTCCTTTCAACTGATTGGGAAAGTTTAGGTCATGTGTTTATTCCTAAACAAATAATTGTTACCAAAGGAAGTAATGAGCTGATTGGCTTAGGCCTCAGCTTCTGAACAATCATTTTCAAGCGAGAGAAGACACTACATGCTGTGTTTGCACTAATCAGGAACTAACCAAGAGCTCAGTCAATTCAACAAGCTACAAATAAAAGAAGAATCCTTAGAGTGCTTTTGACATAACATTGATGGATGCCAAGAATAATTTTGAGAGTACACAATTGTCGCAACTAAGAGTAATTCCAGCAGCTGCTTTTGAAAACCGCAGCATACTAGAAAGAGAGGGCCTTAGACATACTACCCAAGGTTTTCCTCTAAAGATAGTCTCCTAAGACAAAATGTTTTACCTTCCTCACAGAAATCTCCAATTTACTGACTTCATGGCTATTTAACAGGAGAAACATCAGATCAACACTAGCTCCCAATGTCCCCCTTGGACTCTTTTAGAAAGTTGTCAAGAATTATCTTCCTTTTGTGTTTCAGCAATGCTGTTAGTCGGATTCTTTTTTTATCCTAAGCTGATCGTTATGGATAAACATAAAATCTCTAAGTAGATTTTCCTAGTCAGTTAACCATATTCTTGAGGGAAAACATAAGGTAGAATCATTATTAAAAAGCGTTCTCAGTAATACACACATCTTTATTATGTCAGTCTTTTGCCAAAAAAAACCCCAAGATTGATAGTAAAATCCACTTATTTTTTTTTCTTCACAGAATCAAGCCATCTGCCTCAAAATACACCAGCAGCCTCTTTTAGATGAATTCACACATTTTAAAGCCCCGGAGTAACCATTTGAATGGAAATTGGACACTCCTTGTCATTTAGGAAGCTTTTTTAAAACTGGAAAGGCTTCTCATTTGTTCAATTAAATGTGTGTATATGCAATACACTTTATTAAATTTATCCCAAAACAGCGAGGGCTGAAATAATATTTGAAACAGATGGTACAGCTGCTGTAGTAGTGCGAGCTTCCTATGAACGAAGATGGAGACACTGAGGGAAGGAGGAAGTGCCAGTCCAAACACTGTACTCAGGGGTCTCAGCCCCAGTGATTAGGATGGGACGGTTTGATTCCAATCCCTCCCCTGATGGAGGTGTGGGGAAAGATTTGCAATGGACTGGATGCTCCTCTCTACATGAATTCTTTTTCTTCTCAATTGAGCCTTACGTTTTGAAACTACTGAATCTATGGCCTTAGAGTTTTCTCTCTTGAATACTATGTGAAAATGATGTTGAAGGTACCGTTCCCAAGGGAACGTAAGACAGTGGTGTGAGTAAAAGCAGAGAAAAGCAAGCTGTAGTGTTCAGAGCTGGAAGGAGAGGTCAGGGAGTCCAGCAAAGTTATTTCTCAATTGCCCTTAAATTGTAGGTGAAGAAACAAAAGTCAAGAAAAGTTAAGCAGCTTTATCTCCATCCCGCAAAACTGGTCTCTGGAGAGTTTCTCAGGCCTCTTCGGCCTCAGATGCTGTTTACTAACAGATAAAGACAGGTTTTAATTTCGTGGTACTTTATTTCATTTTCTTTCATTTTATTTTGAATAACAATGTCCAATCTTTAAAAAGTTGCTGTGTTTATAAGGAAGTTTAGAATGACAGAGCAAAAAAAATGACTAATTTTTCTTAAAATTTCTTTAATATTCAAATATTTCATAAGTGAAATAAAAGTATATATGCCCTAATATTCTATGCCTATGTGTATGTATGCACACTATCAAGATATTTGGTTATATTATTCATTTTAAAACAGCTGAGATGGGAGGTAAAAAATAGGTGGTGGGCCAGCAATAGATAGAGAACTATTTAAGAAGGATTGCTGCTGGGCGCGGGAGAGTATGACTTACATATGACCCCTGGATGGGCTGACTAAACTCCAGTGGATGCATTTACACTGAAGGACATTTGGGTATAAACACCTGAATGAATAGGACTCCACATGTATGGCAGAGTGCATAAGGTTCAGTCGGGGGATAGGGGAGGCGTGGATGCGGCGGGGGAGGGGTGGGTCTGGATTTGAGTGGGAAATTATTGAAATTTAAAAAGCTCAATAAATAAATAAATAGATAGATAAATAAAATGGCTGAGAGCTGAACACCCCAATCAAATCAAACAAGTAAAAGTTCAAATAAAAAAAGTCTTGAATTCTTAACACACACAGAGTATAGGCTGTGGCCAGGAAGAAAGGTTTCAATATTCAATACAACATTGTTTTTAAATGCAGCAGTGCCTGGGGTCTGAGGGTTCACACATTTCCCTCTCAGCTGTGGTTTTAGAGACTTGGGTGTTCAAAGCAGATGCTGTTAATTTATTTCAGGATGATCCTTGAGCTACTGCAAATGACAAATCTCAGACATCACATTCAGGCCCTACATTCTTCTATGCTGAAATGAAATTAATAAAACCCTTAAGAAGAAAAGCAGCAGATAACTAACTTTATCCTTCATCTTCTCCACAGCAGCAGCTAATGAAGCATGTCCATCTTCAGAGGAACACATCTATAGACAGTGATCCTGCTGTAGGGTTCCACTAAAGGGAGCAAATTGATTTCTAAAGCATACTTGGTTATTCCAGAGACATAATAATGTCACAGCCTGATGCATTAACCTCCTATCACATTTATTAAACCAGGCCTATACACCTGGAACAAAGGAAGAATTAGGGCAATGCCAGGTCACCTCAGCAAAAAGTCTATTTAGGTCTGGACTACCTCCAAAATTGGTTCATTTACCACCTTTGCCTCAACAATTATTTCAGTTGTGAACACATGAGATAGGCCAGCTTTTGTTTCAGGGTAAGTCAGAAGAGTAATTCCCAAGAAGCATATAGCCAGCATGCACCCCGACCCTCAGTTAGTGGCTGCCCCAGAAAAAGGTCCCACTTTTTATGTTTCAATTTATACTCAGAAAAAAAAACAAAGAAATGTCCCCACTACCAACAGAAATTTCAGCCCACTTGTTTCCTTTACATAATATTTTTGACAAGTTTTTGTAAAAAATTTTAAAATCAGGAAAGCTCAAACACACTGATCTTAGGATTTCTTTTAAGTTACTGACATTTCCTTTCTCACATAATAAGTGGCAAAAGATAGTCAACAGTTAGAGTGTTTCTTTTTCTTTGATGTGGTCTTATGTTTGAAAAACAAAGTCTCACTGAAACTCATTTCTATAAAGTTCTACATCAGGAGGTGTGAGTCACCCCAAAAACACATGCACATATACTCACACACCCCATTAACTGGGGAAAAAGGAAAAAAGAAGAATTCAATTTAGAAAAAATATCAGTACAGCAAAAGTGTTCTCCAATCATGGTTATCATTCTGTTTTCTTTTGTGATAGTGGAATGTCTGCCTAGGGCAACATGAACATTCATTCATGGACCTTCCTATTGGTGGGATGGGACTTCATCCTAAGGTCGAGAGCCTCCAGGAGCTGCATACCACCCAGGGCCATTTGCAGCTGCTCTCTGCAAGTGTTAACTTGGAGTGCTGAATTTCACAGCATTGTTCAAGTGATTTTAAGTCAAACTATAAGCCCCTGAGAAATGAGAAATGGCTAAATAAAGGAATTTTAATACAAAGAACTCTGTAAGAAACAATGAAACCATTACAGTCTAAATAAAGAAGGAGGAGGCAGGTGAAAAAGCATCCATCCTGAACCCGTTTGGTGAGAGGAGGAGGAGCAAGGACCATTAAAGAAAAGAAAAATGGCAGGAAAATAAGTGATTAATTTTCAAAGACCTATAGAAGTCAGAGAGACAGCAAGAGGGGACCCCAACAGTAGAAATGGCCAAACCCAGGTGAAAACAAAGAATTTCTGCTTCCACATAGAACATGCAGGCCATTCTGAAAAACTGAAGTTTCATTAATTTCCTCTACTATGTATCTGTAAGTTATCTAGTTTTCTGTCTCTGGATAACCCACACTTTCTTCCCCATAGGATGACTCTCTTATACTTCTCCCTGGGCCTTTTTCCCCTCCATAAAGCCACTACCAACAAGAAACCCAGCTACCCAATCGTGATAGAGGTACCCTCTTGAAGGTAAATTACATGTCTATGTAAAGTAAAACACAACAACAAAAAATCTAGCAAACAAGTGTGTGAACTGGGTCAGATCATATATAGTCAGTTCTGTTTCTGAGAAAGAGGATGATATGTTCAGAGTGTCATTTTTAGTCTCAATTTTCTAACATGAAAAGATGCATCACCATCAGAGCAAGCAGATCTCTCCTGCCCGGTTTCCTTCCTCTCCATCCTTCTCACGCTATGAACACCACCATCTCACTGGGAGTTGTTGCCCAGTTCTTCCTCTGTTCCTTCATCCATAATTTTCATATCACAATTGATATATGAAATTTAGTAAGATTCACAGATTTATTTGATTCCAATATTGTTTCATACTGTGATATCAGATGAACATAACTTACTAGAACCAACTTCTTACCCAGAATTTCATATATATTGTATCTTACAAATTGTAAAATCATCTCTACTTTCTGCTGTTTACACTAGCTCCTCTCAACATACTTGCACACACAAGCCTATAAAAGTTGACAAAAAAAATGACATGGGCCTGAAGAGTACTTACAAATGGAAATCTGAAGCTATACAGGCATTTGCACATTAAAAAATTCTGCCCAGAAAAATCACTCAGGATAATTTAAATCACAACCAGTATGTTTAAATATTTTTTTTAAAAAAACAAAACCTTTATTGTGTCTTTCCAATCAGTGTCACACAGCCAAGTGTATCATTGTATATTAAATTCCTTCATATATTTTTTCATGTTTCTGGCTTTTTAAAATGGAAGATGGTCTTTTGGCAGCAAATGAATAAACTTTCATATGGCTCCTGCCTTTCTTTTCTTATTATTTTTTCTTTTCTGTCACAATTGGGATCCCCTCCTATAACAAAAACATGATGAGTTCTAAGAAAACTTACTCTTAGTTTTCTATCACCAAACAGTATAACTCAGGTATAAAGTATGATCAAAAATAGTCTGACAACCAGTGGATGCTGAGGAGATGACAATCTGTTGTCTCCAGGGACTAGTCCTTAAGCTATCATCTAATTCCAAGTGAGCAGCCCTAAACACAGGTACACAGAAACACCCCTAAATGGACTCGGTGCATTATGGGGGGGGGTGGTAATTGTCTGTATCTATAAATGCAATATGCATATGCAAAAATCATAAAGAAGAGAACAGGAAATTGAAAGGTAGTGGGCAGACATGTTAGGAGTTGGGGGACTGGGAGGGATGGAAAAATTGCAAAGATTATACTCATGTATGAAATTCACAAATAATAATATATATACATAAATTTTTTAAAGATGTCCAGAAATATCACCTGCTCTTAAGGAACTGTTCTTCTCTGAAATAGAGTTCAACTTCAGGTAGCCTTCATGTACAACAGCAACTCATGGAAAATGTGTCCATTCTTTAGAAAATAAACTATTTGCTATTAAATTTTGCTTTAGAACTTTTCTTCAGAAAAAAAGGCAGATGGGAGTTTGAAAAGGCAGGAAGTAGGTTGAACTCAACGTCAGTCTTAGGAATGTGAATGAGTCAAATGTCACATTGAAAATCTGTTTTTAAAAATGTTATATTTCTATATCGTCTCAGGTTGAAAAACTCAAAACTACTTCAAGGATACAAAATAATCTCTAGTCATATTTTCACGATCTCTAGCTTTTTGCTTGACTAGGTATGATTCTCATTAGGCAAGGTTCCTCCTTATCCCTCAGTTAAAGCTGTTTGTCCAAAGTGCCAGGGAGCTATCCTGCATCCAAACTGCTAACCTGCTTTTCTTCCCTCTGCTGTCCTTCAGGATTCTGTTTTCAAGGGTCTTCCTAACCTTCTCTCTCCCATTCCCTCTCCCACTCCTTTCTTACCTCCTCTCTCTCTCTCTCTCTCTCTCTCTCTCTCTCTCTCTCTCCTCTTCCTCTCTCTTTTTCCTGCCCTAAAACGACTTAAATTTCATCTCTGAAACACTGATCCTAGAACCATAGTCCTTTTCCAGATCACTGATTCTCATCTCATAACTTAGCTTAATTATACCTCTAATTAGGTAGATCCCAAGTCTCAATCTTACGTACCAGAATTCCATTATAAGATTAAATGTCACCTACAAATTATTAGTCTAGGATGAATAAAAACCAGTTTAAATATCTACTTCCAATCTAATGTGAGTAGACATTGTTCTGTTACCTTATTCATGATAGACTATCAATTATGATTGGACATAAAATTAGAGAAAAAAATAATTCATTGTCACTTAATTTAGAATGATGGCAACTGATAATGAAGCACAAAGAACCCACATTTTTACTGAAATTACTGGAATCTTTAGAAGCAAATGCTGGTTGGAAGGACACTGACTTTTCTAGTACTGTCATACAATCTGCACAACAGACACTGCTATAAGAGAGGGGCTTGGTGTTAAGCCATGGGAGAAGGGACTATCTGTAACATTGAATGAAAAGATGCTTGGACCTAATTGTCTTCCTTTTCCACAGGGTACATTACAACACAGCAGCAAACAAAGCAGCATTTTTATTTATGAGGCTTTCATCTCCTGTCAGCAGGAAGAGCCAGAAAGCTCTCAGATTGAGATGTTAATCTAATTCCAAGGAAGCTGATGCATTTTATCAAAGTTCTTTGAGAAGGATGGCTTATGAACATGGCCAGATGGAGAGTCACATAGCTTTGCAGGGGAGAAATTCCCATGAAAATTAGCATGAGAGGAGGGAAGGAAAACCTACAAGATGCTAGTTTCCAGAAGCTCCCAGCATAAATTTCCCTAAATTAAAAGCTTCACCATGGGTACAGCTGAGATGGCCAATGCTCTGAAGATATATACCAGAATAAAAGCTATTTGGAAGCCTTGATGCCTCCCCAGAGCAAATCAGTGTGGGTGCTGATCAGTTGTTTGTTTGGTTTCGTTTTTTGTTTCTTTCATTCACAAAGACAATGCCTTCATTACTGCTGATTCCCATGAACCCAGAGGGAGAAGGGTACTTGGGATTTCCCCCTCTACTTTCCCTCTCTGTGCTCAGAGAGGCTTTGCTATGAAATAAGATAGAATATGTATTTCAGATAGGTGCTCAGGCTGGGAATTTGTGATGCTAGTGGCTAAGCACAGCATATGCTGAGGTAGTAGTGAGTTAGCATTGTGCACTTATCCCAGCGACCCCAATCACCCTTTCGTCCATTCTCATGATCTCTGCATGACCCCAAAATATGTATTATTTTGTTTCCAACATTCTCATTTCCTTTAAGTAGGTGAACCAAATCTGAGTGAAATAGAACAATACCTCACAGGTTGGTCAAATCCCATATCCCAGGCTGACAAGAAAGACAGTGGGTATAAGAAAAGTGCCTTAAAACGGCTGAACTAGAAAGGACTCTGTGAATCAACTAGACTTTTCACCAAGCAAAGGAAAGGAAGTGTGCCAAAAACTGATAAACAAAAGAATACACTGATCCATCCTCTGTAACTGCAATAAAATTTCTTAGACTGGATACTTAATAAAGAAAAGAGTTTATTATTTATTTATCTAACAGTTTTAGAGACTGAAAATTCAAGATCTGTGGTTTGAATGAGAAATGTCCCCAAATAGGTTCACGTATTTGAACACTTGGTGCCAGGTTGGTGGCGCTGTTTGGGGAGGTTATGGAACATTTAGGACTTGGTGTCTTGCTGGAGGAAGTACATCACTGGGGACAGGCTTTGAGAGTTTGCAGCCTCACACCACTTCCAGCTCCCTCTCTCTGCTTCTGTTTGTGGTTGGAGATAATAATCTTTCAGCATCCTACTCAGGCTGCCAGCCACCATGCCTGCCTCCCACACATTACGAACTCTCTCTGGAATCATAAGCCAAAATAAACTCTTATATAAGCTGCTTTTGGTCATGATATTTTCTCATAGCAGCAAAAAGTAATTAGTACAATGACGTAGCCCCATCTATTCAGCCTTTGAGGAGACTCAGAGGCTACATCATAACATGACATAAAGCATATGGCAAAGAGCACATGCAACAGGGTGAGAATAGTCACAGAGCAGGACAGGAAGCAAGAGGTAGCACTCCACCATGATCTTTTCACAACTGGCTATCTAAAGAACTAACTGGGGGCCCAAAAGAACCATATTAATCCTTTCCAAAGAGAGTGACCCCAGTGACCTAATGATGTTTCAGTGAACTCATAAATTTAATATTCACCACTTCTCACATGCCACAGTGGGGAACCACACTTTTTACATATCACCCTTTAGGGAACACACTCAAGCCCAATCCAAATAATAGCACTGACTTTTCACATTTGGGGGCTTCATTCTTTACCCAAAGTTCCTCTCAAATTCGTTGTTCATATATTTTCCCTTTAAAATTACCCTCCCCTCCCTGCATGTCTTCCAGAAAACGGTCCACAGACTCACTGCCTTTGTAGTTTCCTTTGTCTGTGAAACTGTTTCACTGAGATGACACATTTCAAGCCTCAGAACTAAAATCCTGACTCTATTCCAGCTCCCCCTCCTTTCTTTCCTTTGTCTGTTAATGAATTGCATACTCCAAGGTAATTGAGTTAGAGATGACCTAATCATGTTTTTCAAATATTTATTTATTCATTTTACATGTATGTGTGTGCCTGAGTATATGTATGTACACCACATGTTTTCAGGAGCCCACAGAGGTCAGAAGAGAGTGGTAGATTACCTGGAGCTGGTATTACAGACAGTTGTGAGCTACCATGTGGGTGCTGGGAACCAAACCTGGGTCTTCTGGAAGAGCAGCCAGTGCTCCTAATTGCTGGACTATCTGCCCAACCCCCAACCATGCATATCCACCCTTTCTTATTCTCAGGAAATCAGGCACAAATCTATCACCTCCACCTTTGTCTCCTCCCCAATGACTCGGTTAAAAAAAAAATTTAAAAAAAAAAAGTGAAAAGTTATTCCATGTGGGAAATGGGCCAAGGAAACAAGTTTATGGAAGTGCTTCATGGAAAACAACAGGTGACAGAGCTGGAGAGAAAAATGGAGCAGAACAAAAGTAAACTAAAAGAAATTAGCTCGGCTGGCAAGAAACTGGGAAGTTTTCAGGTTCCCTAAAGTACATGGTTCCCATGCCTCCCACAAGGAAGGCAATAGCAACTCAGGAGCTTTGAGGAGAAGCAGAACCAACCCAAAGCCACAGCACAGTACTGGGGAGGAGTCTCTCATACCAAGGAAGCTGGAATTCTGGAGACTTCAATCAACCAGCAAAGCTCCAGCAACAACCTTCTGCCAGGACAGGGGAAAGGGATTCATTTGTCAGTCACTGAAGGAATGTGGCAAAGCTAATTAAATTTCTCAGATTTTCATACTAAGCATATCTGGATTACATCTTACTTATGCACAAGGGTCTACAAGGTAATAGAACAGTGATCCTTGAGAGACACGCCATGGAAAGTAGATGCAAAATATTGTTGATACCTTTGCTGCCATGTCTTGGTCACATAGATGCCACTACAACAACTAGACTGTTCCAGTGGCCTCCCAGTTATTTCTCTGCCACGCAGTCTTTCTCCTCTTCATCCCACAAGCGATTGCCCATTTTAATATTTTTATTAATTCTTGGAGAATTTCATACTTTGTATTTTGTTCATATTCACAATCAATTACTCCATCTAACTCTTCCCAGATCCACCCCAACTCCCTACCCACCCCCAAATTTCCTGTTCTCTTTTTTTAAATAACCCATTGAGTCCAACTTGAATTGCCCATATACTTCTGGGTGTGGGGCCATCCACTGGAGTACAACTGACCTACCAGGAGCCACACCCTAAAAGAAGACTGGCTCTTCCTCCCTCAGAAGCTATCAACTGCCCTTGGCTCCTCAGTTGATGGTGGACATCATGAATCCTTTCCCACTCCATATGAGAGTGTTGATTGGCTTGATCTTATGCAGGTCTCATACAGGCAACCACAGCTGCTGTGAGTTTGTGATACAGTCATCCTGTATACAGAAAACATTTATGCTCTGGTACTCCCCAACCTGTGGCTCTTACCATCTTTCCATTCCCTTCTGTTTTGGTCCCTTGAGTATGGGGGTGGGGTGGGGCATAGATGTTACAATTTAGCTCTATATTAAAACTGACACTCTCTGTACTTGGACTAGGTGTAAGTTTCTGCATTAACCACTGTCCATTTTCCAAAGACCTTCTCTGATGAGGTCTAAGGGCTGCACTAATCTAAAAGCAGAGAGATATTAATTTAGAGAATATTTTGATACTGTTTCCATCTAGCAGAATAATAATAGTAGATTCACTCCTGGGGCCTGTGAGTTCTTGTGGGTTCTTGGTCAGATTTATAGTACCAGACATGCATTTCTTCCTGTGGAGTATGTCAGAAAGCAATTGGTTACCCCGACACCCATGGGCATATCTTGCCACACTGGTCATTATTGCAGCTCACATGGTTCAAAGTTGCATAATACTGTTAATGCCTTTTTCCTCCATCAGCCTGCATAGCACTTTCCAGCACTGTGAGAGATAGTTAGCAAGGAGGAATCTTTCTGATCAGTACCAACTAAACTTTTATATGAATGTACATGATATTTTTAATATATCATATATACATACATACATTATAAAATAGTGGCTTCCATATGGCTTTTTCAAACACCTTTAGGCCTAGTTAATCTTTCCCCCAACCCCTGACAATTGCCCTTTAAATCTTGATTGTACCAAATAATATACAATACTTTAATATATAAAGACAATGGAACTTGTCTGGTATTAAAACCTTTCACAAATTGTAACTTAAGAATCTTTACATTCTTAAATTCTGAATGTTTTATAGTCTATGGTCATATCACCCAGAACATACCCAATCTCATCAGAAATGTTTTATAAATGTCTAATGAACTAAAACATTTGATTTTTAAAAAGTAATTTTTTTTCATTCCTCCTGGTTAGCTTTCATAATACCAGAGGTGCAATGTAGGTCACTGTGGGAGAAAAGTCATTAATGATCTCAGTCAGTGATGTACTCTACATCCAACCTGCCATGCAAGGTGTGACCAGTGGTATGATAGTGGTATGATTGTTATGGCAGTAGCCAACTGATTTCTGGTTGAATTTGAAGACTGTGGGAGATAGGCTTGAGCCTAGGGTGAAAGTCTTATTGACAGCCATACAGCAGGCCTGAGGCAATGGCCCGACTGCTGGAGCCACAAGGAACGCCTTGTGACATTTTGCTCCCATTGGCAGATCATGAGACTGATGCCTAGAGCTTGCCACTCCCTAATCACCAACCTTGGAATCAAGGTATCTTACTTGCTGTACTGTGATAGGGTGCTAAACCTGTTATGCTAATAAGGTGTCCTACTTGCTGTGCTGTGATTGGACCACTCTCCCTATATAAGCTTGTGCCTTCCTGCAATAAAGCAGACCTGTGTCACTGAACCTGGTCTCCTGTGTCTGAATGCGGCTTTGCTGACACAGTCTCCTCACCAGCCCTGGGGTCTGGACTGGACGACTGATTGGAGTAACTAAGAGAGCAGGAGAGTGGCCATAGCCGGAGGAAAGCAGCCACAGCCGGCAACCACAGCTGGCGCCCAATGTGGGGCACGAAGCCTCCTGCCCCACAGAGCTGTAACACACTGAGCCGTAATACTCAGGGTGCCCAAGGCCCCCTTTGCCAGTGATTCTTCCATGGGTGCTCACCGGCTTTGTTCTCCTGTGCTTCTTCTTCTGGCTCGCAGTCTTCGGTTTGATGCGTTGCTCCTGTCTTTGCTGATCGTCTTCCTGAAAGGTTCCTGAGTCCCTTTGGGTACATCTTGCAGGGTGAGTGACCTCTGGTATGGGGAATTGAAGTACTGTCTCTTTCCCCCTGGTTTACAGATTCTTGTTGCTGGGATCCTGAACAATGGGCTTGCATTTTATTTTTGGCCCGGTATGGAGAAGTTAGGAAGGGATGCCCACTGTCTGGGCTGTTCTACCCCGTTGTGGCAGCCATTCTGGCCTCCCTTCAGGGGGTTCTCCCTGAAGCCCCTGAAGAGGACAATCCCCCATTTAAGGAGATAGAGGAGCAAATACAACAACGGGATGCTGGGGATGGCCTGTCCCAGGTATTTCCAGTTAAAACAAAACTAACAGATTCTTGTTCTGATAAAACTATGACTGTTAATGATGCTATAAAAAATGAGGAATTGGGGTTTGAGAGCTCCACTGATGAAAAACAGGAAGTCAAGATCACCTCTGCCCCACCATTACAGGGTGGTGGCTACCCTCCACCATCTTGTATTAGCTTTGATGGAAAACAGGAAGTTAAGGCATCCTCTGCTCCGCTATTATAGGGCAATGGCTACTTTCCACCATCTTGCACTAACTTTAAGGAAGTTCCCCTCCAGTCCATCTACCCCTCCCTTCCAGAGGAGGACTGGAAGCCCCTCCCACCTAGGCCCCTCTTCTATGATACGATGGGAGATTTTCCACAGTTTTTCCCGGTTACCATCAATCAGGGACTACAGAACCCTAATGTCTGGAATCCATATTCTCATGATACCTTAAGGAGGCTGTGTAAGGCAGCAGTTGAGGATGGCATTCACTCCCCCTGGTTTGGTCAGTTATTAGATACAATCAGTCATTCAGCCAATACCCCCTATGATTGGCAGAATATCACCCGTGCCTGGTTACAGGGAGGCAATTTTCTTTTATGGAAAGCTGCTTCATTCATTCCCCTTGGTTTGTTCAACTATTAGATACAATCAGCCATGTGGCCAACACCCACTATGACTGGCAAAATATTGCCTGTGCCTGTCTACAGGGAGGTGAGTTTCTCTTATGGAAGGCTGCTTATCAGGACAAATGCGAACAACAGGCAGAGAGCAATAGAAATGCCAATGTCCAAAACATTGGGTTTGATGGCTTGGTAGGGCATGGCACTTTTGGAAACCCACAAGCCCAGGCACAGGAACCTCCTCGCTACTTTGAAGAAGTGTGGCTTTGCATTCTCCATGCTTTCCAAAGTATGCCAACTTGGGATGACGCCAAATTAACCAGATTGATACAAAAATCAGGTGAGCCTTTCTCTGACTTCATTGAAAGGTGCCAACAAAGCATTAATAGGAAAATCAGCCATCTGGGGGGGCACAGATGCTTTGTTCAAGTATCTTGTATATGAAGTCTGCTCTACTGAGTGCCGGCTTGCCATAGGATCCATTAGACACAAGGATGTTTCTGAATGGATTCTGGCCTTTCGGGATGTGGGGACCACTTGAGCTCAGGCCACAGCTCTCACTGAGGCACTGGCTGCTCATCAGCCAGAGGCTGAGACAGAAAAAGGCAAATGTTGGGCCTACAGGGGACAGAGCCATTGGTCACATACCTGTCCTAATAAGATTATGAAAGAGACCAAAAAAGTCAGGTTCCCCCTTCAAAATGTCTGAGATGCCACAAAGGCTTTCATTGGGCAAGAGAATGCAGGTCCAAGATGGATGCAGATGATAAACCTATACAAAAGGTGCCTTTAAATGAACAATGGGACACCTCACAGCCCTGCTCCAAAGAGAAGAAATAAGGAAATATACCCCCCACATCCAATGGGAAGTACCTGTTGACCTACATGAACGTAGGATGTAGCTTTCCCTAGATGGTCATAAATTTAAAGGCCTGATTGATACAGGGGCTGATATTACTGTAATCAGACAGGAAGAAGCCTTATCTCATTGGCACCATAAGCCTGGACCCCCTATACAAGGTGTTGGGGGCTTACAAAATACTTTACAGGTCCAACGTCCCATGGTCTGGACTGATCCGGATGGCAATACAGGAGTTATTAAACCACTCCTAGCTGCAGGGCTTCCTCATAACCTGTAGGGGAGAAATAATCTCTGCAATATGGAGGTTGTTCTAACTACCAAAGACAAAGACTTTTATGATGACCACATTGTAGACCAGCAGTTAGTTAATGCTCCCCACCCTCATTCCCAATTCTAATGGCCATTGCTCTACTGTCCAAGCCACCCCCCATCAAACTAATGTGGGACACTAAACCTCCCACATAGGTGGAGCAGTGGCCTCTTCCTTCACATAAATTAGCTCGTTTGATCTCCTTGGTCCAGGAACAGTTATCCTTGGGTCATATTGAGCCCTCACTTAGTCCTCATAATTCTCCCATCTTTGTTATACAAAAGAGGTCAGGAAAGTGGAGACTTTTACATGATTTAAGGGCTATTAATGAGCATATGAAGCCTTTAGGGACCCTTCAAATGGGAATGCCTCACCCTACCACTATTCTCAAAGAGTGTGCAATTATTATTATAGATATTAAGGACTGTTTCTTTTCTATTCCTCTTCATGATGATGATAAGCCCTATTTTGCCTTCATAAGGTTTTCCCTTTCCAGGGATCTGTACAGCTCGGAGAGCTCTCAGCCTTGTTACAGGTCTTTCAGGATCTCCCTACAACTCCCTGTAATATTTTTTCTAAACTTTCTAACTCCAATGGCTTCCCACCAGCAATAAAGCATTGGGGGCGTTCACTCAGTCCACTCCTGCTCCCATGGTGAGATGGAAGGACCGTCTCACAAGTGAATGGAAAGGTCCACACCTATTATTAACACAAGGGCAAGGCTATGCTTGTGTTTTTCCAGATAATCTTCCAGACCACATCTGGATCCCAGCCCGGAACATCAGAATTGCCTGCGACAGAAAACCTCCCTCCACAATCACCAACTCCAGAGATGGCAGACCCTGGAGGAAGCAGCACACCTATGTGTGCCATCATTACTGCTAACTCCTGATTTTTGGACCCTGCATTGTTAAGGGTCTTGATAATTTTGTTAAAACTCGTATTTCTCTGGTTCAGTTAACTGTTGCCCACCTCCAGATCTTGCCAGGTATGTCTCTGCAAACAAGGACCTGCTGTTCCTTGCCCTTACCAACCTATAATAATAGAGATATGAAAATTAGGCTTGAGCATAGGTGTAAAATCTTACAGAACAACCATGCAGTGGACCTGAGACAATGGCCTGACTGCCAGAGCCATAGGAAATGCCTTGCAATATATACTCCTGTTGGCAGACTGTGAGACTGATGCCTAGAACTTGCCACACCCTAATCCCCATTGTTACGCCAGATGGGACGACCCCGCTCCATCAGCTTTTATTGAATTCTTAGCCCCTTAAGAGGCCTTTGCATGGGCCAAAGCTTGATAAACTGCCTCTCCCTCTGCCAGACCATACCAAGGGACTCACCCTTCGAGGGCTGGTAGTCAATGATGGGTAAGATCCCAAAAAATGGGACAACCAAAGACAGGCACAGTTCATAATGTTGGGTGACCCTTGAGGTGCAGACAACAATGCTGATGCAAAGAACCTCGACTCCCACGGGTTGGCATGGAGTTGGCCCAGCCTGCTCTCGAGGAAGCTCACCATCTTGAGGGAGGGGGCTCTTGATACAATGACACCCTGAGCCATTCTACTTTGCCTTGATGTATCTGGACTGATATTAGTATGCTATGTATTCTAAACTATACCTCACCTTTAAAAATAAAAAAGGGGGAGATGTGGGAAACAGGCTTGAGCCTAGGGTAAAAGTCTTATTGACAGCCACACAGCAGGCCTGAGGCAACGGCCTGACTGCTGGAGCCACAAGGAACGCCTTGTGACATTTTGCTCCCATTGGCAGATCATGAGACTGATGCCTAGAGCTTGCCACTCCCTAATCACCAACCCAAGGTATCCTACTTGCTGTACTGTGATAGGATACTAAACCTGTTATGCTAATAAGGTATCCTACTTGCTGTGCTGTGATTGGACCACTATCCCTATATAAGCTTGTGCCTTCCTGCAATAAAGCAGACCTGTGTCACTGAACCTGGTCTTCTGGGTCTGAATGTGGCTCCACTGACACAGTCTCCTCACCAGCCCTGGGGTCCAGACCAGACAATTGATCAGAGGAACTAAGAGAGCTAGAGAGCGGCCATAGCTGGAGGAGAGTAGCCACAGCCAGTGACCACACTGCTCCACAGGAAAGAATTCATGTCTTGTACTACAAACATATTCAAAACCTAATGTTACAGGCCCTAGGGGAGAATCTGCTGTTCTTGTTTTGCTAAATGGACATAACAAATTGTCATCTAAATATTTATGTCTATAACCATATATCAGTGTTCCTTTCAATCTTGGTCAGAGAAACTTCTCTTTTCAGTGAGCAGTAGTTAATACAGAGATGCATAACTGGTCAAATACATGACTATTAAGTTCACAAGCCTAAAAAGTGCATGTATATCTCTCTCTCTCTCTCTCACACACACACACACACACACACACAAAGTGCAGAGAACATTGCCAAAGAGGGAGTAGAAAAATCTTAGAGCTGGAGGATAGAGAGGATGCTGTGAAACATTGTCTTCTGGACATAATGTGGTCATTATATTCATAAACTCATAGCACCTGTGGTTAGCGGCAGAAGACCCAGGCAATATTGAGCCTGTCAACACTTCAACATGAATGAGGGAGAGGCACAAGAGGTCCACCAGTAGCTGATGAGCTACTGTTGGGTGAAGATATACTCATTGGTAAGTTGCCCATGGAAGAGAGAGAAAGAGAGAGAGAGAGAGAGAGAGAGAGAATATGTTGGGAAGAGGGTTCCAGAGGGAGTGGGAGGGAGATAAGATAAAGGATGGGGAATGAATATGATCAAAATACATTACGTGTACATATGAAATTGTCAAAGAATAGATTAAAATTTTTTAAACAGAAGTACTTTAAGAATATAAACTTAAATACATGTGATACACTACCCATCTGTCTTTTTTCAAACAGTACATATTTCCACACTATGCTTGTCACATTCTCCCTGGCTGGAATTTGCTTGCCCTCCCTCTTCTTGAAATTCAAGACAACTGCCAAAGCCTAGATCTAATGATCCTCCATCTTCTTAAAAATATTTTATTACTTTTATTTTATGTGTATGAGTATTTTGCCTGCATGTATATAAGTGAACCACATGTGTACATGGCCTCACAGAGGCCAGAGAGGGTGTCTGATCTCCTGGAACTGGAATTACGGGTGGTTATTAACTGCCAAATAAGTGCTGGTAATTGAACCCAGGTCCTCTGGAAGAACAGCAAGTGTTCTTAACCACTGAGCCACCTCTCCAGTCCACTCCACCCCCCTTCTTAAAGTCTTCATTAATTCTTCTGCTCTCAACTTTTAGTGGACTTGAGTTAATTATATCTGGGAAAACCTTTACCACATAATTAATGTACAGATTTGGGAGAATTAACAGTTTCATGGGGTCATAAGGCTACAAAGTATACTACAGAAAACAAGTTTCTTAGGGTAAAACAATATTCTACTTTAATGTTCAACAACATGTACTCAAAGCTAGAAATATGTCATTAATATTTTGTTGTGTGTATTCCTGGTAGTTATTAACATATCTATGAAAAGTTAGAATTATACGATTTTTGTCATTTCAAGCAGTAAAGTTCAACAGAAATGTCATTTATGATAAGAAATTGATGAACTATAACTGCTTCTCTCCTTTTAGTACTTTTTAATAGTGGATTAGTGAATCTGAAGTAGTTAGTGAGAAATGTAACTGCAGTAATAAACATTTTGGAAGCATGACATTGAATGGGTATTATTACTATGAAGAATTTCCAATGTCTTTGGTGATAATCCAGTGGATTCATATTTTGATAAACACACACAATCAAGTCACTAGGAGTATAATAAAATCACCTTTAATGGGATTTCTTTACTACTATAGAAATAATAAATCACTTGAGTGTAAATTTCAAATTGAAAACTATTAGAAAATTGTTTTGTTTGATTTTTATCAATCCTCCTCAAAGCACCTAGAGAAGAACAAAGTGCAATAAAGCACACTATCTCTAATGAATTTGGAATGTACCTCAAATATGAGCTTTAAACTAGAAAGAATACTGCCAAATACAATCATAGTGTCTCATAACCAAGGCAAGCCAGAGGAGTGGTAGTGAAATGGGAAGAAAGCGGGTCCCCTAGAGGGTTCTTAGTCTCATTCATAAAAGAATTTAAGAATGGACCTAAACAGAAGCTTTTACAATTTTATTAGAATCTTAAAGAAAAATCCTCAAGGCAGGTGAATTGTTAATCTTGGCAGCTGCCTTGAGGAGATAAATAATGGGAAGAAGGAAAGAAGGAGCCATGCATATTTAGAGCCTGTGTGGGAAGTCAGACACTAGCTGACTTGCAGCCACATGGCTGGGAGAATGAAGCTTTAGAGAAAAAGTGAAGAAATACAAGATGCTAGGGGCAGCCCAAAGCTTTAAAGAAAGCATCTTTAGTAAGAAAGGCATGACGAAGAAAAGGAGAAATTATACCTTTCTGAAAGATTCAGGAAGAAAATTGCACCTTTCTGAAAGATTCAGGAAGGCAGACAGACTTACAGAAACCTACATGACTGTGGCTGGTCCAGAAGTTCCGTGGAGATCTGCACCAGTTCCAGGCAGGAAAAAATTGCTGCGTCATTAATGCACCAGGTATTCCGCCCATTTATTTAGCATAACTTAAGGTGAAACTGCCTTCTTCAGAGTAATTCTATCACCAGGCAAGTGACCAGTGAGACTGGAAAAGTGGGTCATACAACAGACATTTTATAGTCTGGTCCAGTTAAAGTTATGGGGCTTTTCGGTACTCTAACAGTAGAGAGCACAGTAGTTATTTCAGGTCTATTATTTGCTATCATTTCCTTGTGTCCTTACATGGTAGAGAGAGGAAGCAAATTGTCTTGTGACATATATGAAGACATCAATCTTATCTGTAATGGCTCCATTCTCAGGGTTTCATCTGAACATAAAATTTCCCCAAGCTTCCCCAGTGTGGTCAGTACTATTTCTTGGGCAGGAGTCCCAGAATTAGTAAAAAGAAGAAAAGAGAAAGCCACTGACCACCATACCTTCCCTACCCTGATGGACTATATGTTAGGGTTCCAAACAGCAGCAGTTTCCCCCCTCCCCAACAGGGACCTCACCTTGACCTTTGGAGTCAAGGGAAACAAACTCTGCTGAGAAGCAGCCTGCCTCTCCTCTGATCTCCAAAGATAAGATAAGCAGATTCTACCTGATAACCAGAGATTTTAGAAGCTGTTTATCACAAGCTTTTCTCTTAAGAGAGAAAAAGTAAACACTTCCAGACCCTAATCCTACCTGCTTTTCCTGCTTCCCCCTCCCTGATTTCTCCCTCAAACATTCCCCTTTCTACACCCTAAAGCCCCCATATATAAAGTCTCAGCTCACAGCTCGTGGGCTGATATCTTTCCCTGACATCTTTCCCTTCCCTGCCCTTCCCTGACATCCTTCCCTTCCCTGACCTCCTTCCCTTCCCTGACATCTTTCCCTTCCCTGCCCTTCCCTGACATCCATCCCTTCCCTGACATCTTTCCCTTCCCTGCCCTTCCCTGACATCCTTCCCTTCCCTGACATCTTTCCCTTCCCTGAGGGAAAGGTGCCCCACGAGAAATAAATCTGTATCCCACTGAGAATTCCATCTGTGCCTCGGTGCCTCCTCCATCTGCACCTCAACTCGCTCTCTCCAACATTCCTACCTATCAGATGGAGCCGTAAGAGGTTCTTACTTGAAGGGACCTCGCACGTAAAACTTTTGGACTCACTTGTCGTTATTGGCCACTGCGAACAACACTGATTTGGCATTAAGGTACACTTCCACCCTCTATTTCTCTCCACTCTCCCATTCCTTTCAGTTCTCTCTCCCTCTCTTTCTCTCCCCTTTCCCCTTCACTACTCCCTGCCAGTTTTCTTTTCATCTCCTTTCCAATCGAATTCGGCCACTCCCGGACCTCACTCAAGGCCACTGGACAGCACTGGTTTCTGCGACCGTTGAACTGCCCGGCACAGTTACTGTGTCTGTCCACGCCCACCTGGGAGTCAGACCTGTCTCCCTGTCACACTCAAATCCTTTTCCCACCTCAGCTCCCTTCCCTTCCTCGCTCCTGCCATCCTGCCATCTTTTGCCTTCCCCTAACATCTCATCTTCTCTCTCTCTCTCTCTCTCTCTCTCTCTCTCTCTCTCTCCTCTCCCTCCATTCACTGGCTACTCTGAGCTTCCTCTAGGCTTCTCCATTCTTCTCCATTCCCGGCCCACCTCGGCCTCCAGGCCCACTACCTTGTTTCCTTCTACTTTGGCTCCTACTGGCTGGTCATGCACCACATTGCAGAACCTCTCCTAACTCGTTTTTGCTCGCTCGAAATCACACCGGTGTGTGGGAGGTTCCACCCTGCCTTTGACTACAGGATGCTGTGGTCACTGGCGGGGACACTCACAACTCGGATTCCCCCGCCCCCCAGTGATTGCAGGATGCTTCCCTGGGCTTTGGGAATTTAACTCGAATCAGAAGTAGAAAAAAGGATGCTTTTCTTTTGTTGCCTGATTCTTCTCATTCTCGTTTTTACGTGACCTAAGCCAAACCTTTCTCTTCCTGATTTCTCTCTCTCCCACTCTCCCTCTCTCTCTCTTTCTCTCTCTCTCTCTCTCTCTCTCTCTCTCTCTCTCTCTCTCTCTTTTGTTCCCCCACCCACCAGCTGAGGTCTTTAACTCTTCTTTTGCTTTCAGATCAAAAACACCTAAAATTCTTGTGCACCACTTCCTGGCCTCAGTACAAACTAGATAATAACTCTGTTTGGCCAAACACTGGAACCTTAGACCTCAATATTTTAAAAGATTTGGAAAACTTCTGCCAGCGTAATGGCAAGCAGTCTGAACTACCCTACATCCATGCCTTTCTTGACCTCCATGCTAATCCCTCCCTCTGTGTCAAATGTTCTTCCCAACAGGTCCTCCTGGCTAAGACAGTCCCACCAGATCCTAAAACTCCAGGGGCCTTTGCCCCTATCCCTCCTCCCTACCCCTCTGATGCTGCTTTTGATCCTTCCATAGCTGATAACCTGCCCCCTATCAGAATCCAGCCCCAAGACTCCCCTGCTCCCGAGCCTGAGGCACAAGCAAGTCCTCCCCCTGCCCTCCTATTACTATACCCTCCCTTGCCTTCCAGTGCAGGGGCCAGCCCAACTCCCCTCCCTTCTCCACCTCAAACTCCCTCTCTGCAATCTTCCCTCTCCCTTCCTCAGCATTCTGAGTCTGATACTCACTCTCTTAATTCCCCTTTAATCAAGGAAATCCAAAATCTTAAACACCTCATTACCAAACGCCCCCTAGTCTCCTCCCCCCTGCCCTCCTATTACTATACCCTCCCTTGCCTTCCAGTGCAGGGGCCAGCCCAACTCCCCTCCCTTCTCCACCTCAAACTCCCTCTCTGCAATCTTCCCTCTCCCTTCCTCAGCATTCTGAGTCTGATACTCACTCTCTTAATTCCCCTTTAATCAAGGAAATCCAAAATCTTAAACACCTCATTACCAAATACTCCCTAGTCTCCCCAAGTCT
>NW_008329321.1:963446-968486 GCF_000622305.1 Nannospalax galili | reverse complement strand
GACAAGGCTACTCAACTGTAAGACTTCAATTCTTGGTCTACAATACTGTAGTGCCCACCTACAGCTGAGGAAGACAACCCACTATTGTTCTAAAATGATGACTAAATTTGTTTTCTCTCCCTATCTAGAAGCCTTTGAGAGGTAACTGACACTGATTCTAGTCACTCCAATAGCTATCAAAATGCCTGAAAACAAATTCTTAGTCCATCACTCTCAAGTTCAGCCCTGGCAAAAGAAAAATAAAAAAAAAAAAAGAAGAGAAAAGCTATTATCTTGGTGCTAACCATTGCTCCTTGCCTCTTCAGATATTTTCAGGACCAAATCCAAAAACTAACTCTTACTAACTCAGTTGTTACTTTCCTTCCCTCCACATGTACACAAGTGCCTGTCAACCACTGAGGACCCTGTTGAGATGCATGAAGAGGGAACTCCTGCTGTCTGACCAAACCCTAATCCAGACTCGCCTCATGTCGACCCTTCCAGCAGGAAGTAGCAAGATGACAACGGCACCCCCTATCCTATAACACAAAAGGCTGGAATGTTAGGGTTCCAAATAGCAGCAGTTTCCCCCCTCCCCAACAGGGACCTCACCTTGACCTTTGGAGTCAAGGGAAACAAATTCTGCTGAGAAGCAGCCTGCCTTTTCTTTGCCCTCCAAAGATAAGATAAGCAGATTCTACCTGATAACCAGATATTTTAGAAGCTGTTTATCACAACAAGCTTTTCTATTATCTTAAGAGAGAAAAAGTAAACACTTCCAGACCCTAATCCTACCTGCTTTTCCTGCTTCCCCTGCCCTGATTTCTCCCTCAAACATTCCCCCTTCTACACCCAAAAGCCCCCATATATAAAGTCCCAGCTCACAGCCCGTGGGCTGATATCTTTCCCTGACATCTTTCCCTGCCCTTCCCTGACATCCTTCCCTGACATCCTTCCCTTCCCTGACATCCTTCCCTTCCCTGATATCCTTCCCTTCCCTGACATCTTTCCCTGACATCCTTCCCTTCCCTGACATCCTTCCCTTCCCTGACATCTTTCCCTTCCCCGAGGGAAAGGTGCCCCGTGAGAAATAAATCTGTATCCCGCTGAGAATTCCATCTGTGCCTCAGTGCCTTCCTCCACGCCACCTGCTTGCTCCCACCCACTCTCTACCTATCACTATATCCTCTTAAACTGTGAACCAAAATAAATCCCCCCTCCTTCAAGTTGTTTTGGTCAAATATTTAGTGTTTTCCCCAAGAAAAGAAACTAATACAGATTAGGTAAACCCCCTATACCATTGTTGGCCAAATATCTGTTCTAGGCATAGGAAGCCTTGCCCAGACATGAACAGTTTTCAAAAACACCCACTATACTGACAAAGAAAAGAATATGAGAAGCAACAAATTAGTGGAAAACAATATCCAAAGGGAGCTTTACAAAATAATAAAGAAATTTTGAAGCGAGAAATAAAGATAACTTGGATTCTAGCAGTTGTAGAGAAAGTTCACAAAAGACAAACTAAGAAGAAATTAGGTAATTTGAGAGTTAATAAATAGAAAAAAATGAAACAAAGTCAGTAGAGAAATGAAGACTGCCACATTAAAAGGATATAAAATGAGAAAACAATTTAAAAATGTAGTCAGAGCCAGGCGTGGTGGCACACACCTTTAATCCCAGCACTTGGGAGGCAGAGGCAGGCAGATTTCTGTGAGGTCAAGGCCAGCCTGGTGTACATAGTGAGATCTAGGACAGCTGCGGCTACAGGGAGACTTTGTCTCAAAAAGATAATTAAATAAATAAATAAATAAATAAATAAATAAATAAATCAGAACAGAAGAAGATAAAAATGCATGTAATAGAAAATGGTAGATCAGAAAGAGATTCATGGAAGATCGTTGCGGTAATTTGAATGTGTCCCCCATAGGCTCCAAGTATTTGAACATTTTGTTCCCAGTTGTAGTGTTTTGAGAGGTTCAAGGAGGTGCGCTTTCCTGGAGGAAGCATGTCACTGGAGAGCTTTAAGCCTTCACAGCCATGCCTACTTCCAGTCTGGCCTGTTCTGCTGCCTTTGCCTGCTTACTATGGAAATGGAAAGATTTTGCAATGTGATGGTGATTAAGAACTTTGGAGCAGGGAAAACTCTGATAGGTATGGGGGAGGTAAGCAAGAGTCTCATGCCTGCCCCCTGTGGTTGCCCAGAAGTCTTTGTTTTCCAAAGTTTTCACATTCCTGTAACCTTTGCAGTCATATGCTACCTTGCTTAATTATCACATGTACCTTTTTACTTGTCACCTATGTGCTGTTTTGCCTTTTGCTTGCATTTCCTCACATACAAATATAAAAGCCCCCCAAAACTGGAAGGGACACTGAATCCATTATGAAAGCAATCCCTGGGTCAGCACACTAGTGTAATAAACTCCCTTTCCTCACCTGACTCTAGTTGTTAATCTCTGATTTTTCCATAACGTGCTTGAAGATGTGTGAGTGCTCAGCTTTCTACCTTGGCCACCTCTGTTGCCATGCCTCCCCCACCACTGAGGACAAACTTCCTTCTAAAAGTAGCCTTGGTCATGATGTTTAATCACAGCAACAGAAAAGTAACTGATACAGTCATCATATTTACACTAATATTGCTGAAGAAAACATAATAGAAGACTTTCGTTTCTATGAAGCATGTCTACAAATTAAAATGGGAAATAAATTAGAACAAAATTTGTATATGTAGACAGGCCCACTTCTGATCTCAGCACCCCAGATCTCTGAACTAACCTCTTCATTCAGATTCATCCAATGCTCCCCCTGATCCACTGCACCCAAAAAAGGTCAGTCCTTCAATCTATTATGGAAGTAGAACTTATCAGATGCTAAAGGATTTTTCAATGTGATGATAATTAAGAACTCCAGTAATGGGGAAGTAAACAGGAATCTTGCCCTGCCCCTTTTAGTTATCCAGAATAAGAAGTCGCTGTTTCCCAAAACTATCACATTCCTGTATAGACCTAAAGCTTTTGCATTCCTGTAACCTTTGCATTTCTATTACCTTTACCCTCTGTTATCTTACTTAATTACCATGATTATGCTATGTACCTTTTGCTTGCATTCCTCACTTGAGTATAAAAAAACCCAAAACTTGAACAGGGGGTCTGACTTCTTGATTTGTGGTGTCAGTCCCACTAGCATCAAATTAAAATTAAACTCCCTCTCCTCTCCTGATTTCAACTGTTGATCTCTGATATTTCTGTAACAAATCTATTTGCTTAGAGCCTCCATAGGCTGTCCCCAAGCACAACCTACCTTGGGACTCCTGAGACCAGCCTTCTTTTCTGGTAAGTTTGAGCCCTCCCACTGTGCCTTGACTCCCACAACCCAAGCATATTCCGTCTCCCAGCCCCCACATCCTACTTTCCTTCTAGCCTTGGGCACAGGCCCACTTCTGCTCTCAGCACCCCAGATCTCTGAACTACCCTTTTAGTCAAGATTTACCCACAGCATCCAGATCCCCTACACCCAGACCAGTTCAGTCCTTCAGTCTAGCTTGCTAGCGCCTCCATAGGCTATCCCTTCCAACAACCTGCCTTTTCACACCTGAGACTAGCCTTTTATCCTGGTTGTCCGCAACCCCAACTTGCCTTAAATTCCCTATACCAACCTTTTGAAATAGGGAAAAAGAGGGTCCCCTAAAGGGTTCTTAGTCTCATTCATAAAAGAGTTTAAGGGCCTGGAAAGATGGCTTAGCAGTTAAGAGTGCTGGCTGCTCTTGCAAAGGACCCAGGTTCAACTCCCAGCACCTACATGGCAGCTAACAATTGTCTGTAACTCCAATTCCAGGGGATCCAATCCTGTCTTCTAACTCCATGGGCATTACACAACACGGGTGTACTTACACACAGGCTGGCAATACACTCATAAATAAAAATAATAAAATATTTTTTTAAATTTATTATTTTTATTTTATGTGTATTCGTGTAAGTGCACCCATTTCATGCAATGCCTGTGGAGGTAAGAAGAGGCTGTCAGATCCCCTAGGACTGGAGTTACCAACAGTTGTAAGCTGCCATGTGGGGGCTAGGATTCGAATCCAGGTCATCTGCAAGAACAGCTAATGTTCTTAACCACTGAGCAATCTCTCCAGCCCCCAAAATAATAAAATATTAAAAAGAAAGAAAGAAAGAAAGAAAAAAGAAAGAAAGAAAGAAAGAAAGAAAGAAAGAAAGAAAGAAAGAAAGAAAAGAATTTAAGAATGGATGAAAAAGGGATCTTGTACAATTTTTTTTAGAATCTTAAAGAAAAATCCTCAGGGCATGAGAACTGATAATCTTGACAGCTACCTTGAGGAGTGGCTGACTGGCAGCCACATGGCTGGGAGAAGGAAGCTGTAGAGAAAAAGTAAAGAAAAGTAAGATAGCCATGAAGAAGAAAAGGAGAAATTATGGTTCTCTGACAAATTCAGGAAAGGGGAGACACTTATAGAAACTTACATGGCTGTGGCCCCTCCTGAGGTTCTGCAGAGTTCTGCACTGCAAGGCAGGACTTCAAGCAGGAAAAATTCGCAACCTCATTAACACACCAAGTATTCCACAAAACTAGTTAGCATGACTTAAGGTGGACCTGTCTCACTAAAGGTGGTTCCTTTTTTTTGAAAATAATTTATTGAGAATTTCATACATGTATATAAGGTGTGTTGAGCAAATCCATGCCCACTCCCTCCCCTCCAACTCCTCCCATATCTGCCCATCACTTTTTACTGATAATTCCATGTAACCTTTCTTCTTTTATTTTTATTATTATTTTTATGGGGCATTTGACTACTTTAACATTCCCCTCTCTGAAGAGGTAAACCTACAATCTTTTAAGGATTAGATACAAGCTCCCAAATATTTTTGAGACTTGGCCTTTGGAACAGAATATGTTGCTAAGAGGCCTGAGGACATTTTGACTTTTAGCCAAGAAACTGGCTATTTTTCTTTGGAGTCTTTTTACCCTAACTGCTTAGCCAATTCCTACCTCCTATTCTTATCACACCATCCTCTGAAGGGGTTACCTAAATTACTAATAGGG
>NW_008329321.1:953597-963288 GCF_000622305.1 Nannospalax galili | reverse complement strand
CATTAGCATTACAAGTTCTAGACAGGGAACAAGAAAAAAGTCAGAACAGGGCAATTTTCAAATGTTCATATGAGAATCCATTAGAATTTCTTGACAAGGGCTTCCAAAAACATCCCTCTATTGGGTTCCTCCTCATTTTTCTTTTGTCAAGGCTGGACTTGAGAGTGATGGATGCAGGATTTTTTCCAGGCACTTTGATAGCTGTTGGAGTGGCTAGAATCAGTGTCGGTTCCCTCTCAAAGGCTTCTATATAGGGGGAGAAAACAAATTTATCCATCATTTTAGAACAATAGGTGGTTGTCTCCCTTAGCTACAGGAGGGCATTACAGTATTGCAGACCAAGATTTGAAGTCTTACATCTGAGCAGCACTTTCTGGTTAGGAACAAAATCATCAATGAGAACTAACTGTCTAAATAACTTTTTTATATCGACTTAAGCCTAATGACTGGGAAGTGTAACCCCTTGAACTCTTAAAGAAATATACTGATGACTTTATTCTTCGGTTATACTTTCCTTCTGGGTGTTTAAGACCATACAGTTGGTCCAAATGAATTAATATATTTTTACACTTATGGTCATGTGAGGATCTGTTCCTCAGAAGTCATATGGGCTTCTGTGGGGTCTCTCCCTCCCCTCGTGGGTCATTGGCCACTGGTCCACAAGGACAAAGGGAGCAGAAGCAATGAACGGGGTTAGGACAGCCAGTGACCACTGATGGAAGAAAGCCCTTCCAGGGAGACATGTTCAGTGATACAGACAGCTCTAGACTCAGTGAAACAGTTCTAGATTCAATGAAACAGCTCCGTTTATTCAGTGGGGGTTAGGGAAAATATAGTGTGGAGGTGGTAGCCAATGCTTCAGCTGATAGGTGCTCATAGTATGCTTTATTTACATGTGTCAGGAGGCTCCTATAATCTGACTATCAGGCAATGCCTAATTATCATATAGAAAAAACCTGGGGGTAGTTTTTACTCCAGGTAACTATGCCAAAGGTCACGCTCCAAATAATGTCAGGCATCCGTGCTTGGCAGCACTTTCCAGGTAAGTCAGGCGGAGAGCAGGAGGCCCCCTGCTGAGAAGGGGAGTCCTTCCACATAGCACCGAGCCCCTTAGAACTATCCGGGCATGGAGGACTACAACCCTAGCAGCAGGGCTCCCCCACAAGCTTCAGAGGAGCTCCTGGCTCCTTTCTTTTGCCAGTTACATGTATGTAAATATAACACAAAGATCCTACACGACTGTGTCCTGGCTTCACTTGGAAGCACAAATGAGAGGTTTTCTCTAAGTTGACCCTCCACTTTGTTGACTAGATACTGGTTCAAGTCCATCTTGTGGGGTCTCCATTGACTCCCTGAATGAGAGGGCAGGTTATTCATCACAGTTACAGGACATTTTGACAGATGTTCCATAGTCCCCTGAAAGTTAGTTGACCTTGGAGGGTAAGGGACAAAAACTGTCCTTTAAGTCCCTCTGACCACATAAGTATAGGCCTCAAACTATGGCTGTTAAACATCCAAGAAGGTTAGTTGAACCAGTCTGGTACTTTTAATTATCATGTGCTATGTAGATCAGCTTAGGTAAAAAACCAAATATTCTCAGATAAACCTTGATTAGATACAAATTTGTTCCTTAAATTAGTTGACTGAAGTATGACCATAGAAAATTTATGATTTATGTGTATGTTATTTTTATCTCATCCTTTATATATAACAAACCTAAACAGACTTTCATCACTTGCTTAGGCTTTCTGATTATTTTCTATTTTGGAATATATCTCCATTCCCATACACTTTTAATATCTTTTACATTCTTATTTTGTTTTATTCAAAAAATAATTATGAGGGTCACCTCATTATCCAGGCACTCTTCCCAGCCAACTGTATTTAACTTGAACTTAATCACACATGGCCTCCTGGATTTGGGGAGGGATAAAGTATACAATCTGGGGAAGGCTAGGAAGAGAAGGCATGACCCATGCTGGGTAAAGGCTTTCCAGTGTACATACCCTCAGGTCATACATACACCTCAGCAACCACTCAGTTATTTCAGTAAGATCAATAAATTCATTGGTTCCCCAGTAAAACTTTAATCAAACATTGGCTCAGCACTAGAACATTTAAATGAGATAAGCATTGCATAGAATCCCCAGGAAAATAAGCCTCAACAGATGGAAAATTTATTTGTTAATGCTATTGTGTCTCAAAATTATTTTTTTAAAAAAAGAAAACTAGAATGTAAAAGATGTTAAAAGGATATGAGAATGGAGATATTTTCCAAAACACTCAGGAAAAATGAGAAAGCCTAAGCAAGTGATGAAGGTCTGTTTAGGTTTGTTATGATATATAGAGTATGAGACAAAAATAATACACACATAATCTTAAAAAGTCTATTATCATAGTTTAGTCAAATGGTTTAAGGAACAAAATATATATCTAGTCAAAGTTTACTTGAGAGTATTTGGTTTTATACCCAAGCCTTATCTACATAGCACATGATAATTAAAAAGTTCCAGACTGTTAGAACTAACATTATTGGATATTTAACACCCATAGTTTGAGGCCTATACTAAAGGGACAGTTTTTGCCCCTTTGCCTATTATCCTTTAAGGTCAACTAAGTTCAGGGGACTATGGGACATTTCTCAAAATTTCCTGTAACTGTGGTGAGTCACCTGTCCTCTTGTTCAGGGAGACCATGATGACCCCACGAGATGAACTTGAACCAGTGTCCAGTCTACAAAAAGGAGGATCAACAAAGAGAAAACATTTCCTCCATGCTTCCAAGTGAAGCCAGCCACAGTCAAGTAGGACCTTTGACTTATTCACATAGATGGAACTGGTAAAAGAAAGGAGCCAGGAGCTTCTCCGAAGCCCATGTGATGCCTGAGAACAGATCCTCAAATGACCTTAAGTGTAAAAATAAACTGATTCATTTGGGCCAACTGTATGGTCTTAAACACCCAAAAGAAAAGTATAACTGAAGAGTAAAGTCATCAGTATATTTCTTTAAGAGTTCAAGGGATTACACTTCCCAGACATTAGGCTTAAGTTGATATAAAAAAGCTAGTTAAACAATTAGATCTCATTGATTTTGTTCCTAACCAGAAAGTGCTGCTCAGATGTAAGACTTCAAATCTTGGTCTCCAATACTGTTATGACCACCTGTAGCTAAGGGAGACAACCAGCAATTGTTCTAAAATGATGGATAAATTTGTTTTCTCTCCCTATCTAGAAGCCTTTAAGAGGGAACTGCCACGCATTCTAACCACTCCAATAGCTATCAAAATATCTGAAAGCAAATCCTGAATCCATCACTTTAGAGTCCAGCCTTGGAAGACAAATGAAAAGTGAGGAAGAACCCAATAGAGGGATGTTTTTGGAAGCCCTTGTCAAGAAATTCCAATGGACTTTCATATGAACATTGAAAATTGCCCTGTTCTGCCTTTTTTTCTAGTTCCCTGTCTAGAACCTGCAATGCTAATGATTGTTACCTTCACTTCTCCTTCTCATCTCCTATTCATTATTCAAAGGCTTTCTTTTCCTCTTTGAGATAAGAGTTGTGCAATTTGGTAGTCTTTTAGATAGACCCACTGGAGGGGTATTCCAATTGCCTAACCCTGAGTCCCTGTTCAGCACAGAAGAAGCCAGAGTGGTCTGCGTCCCTATTCCCTATTAGCAATTTGGGTAACCTCTTCAGAGGATGGTGTGATAAGAATAAGAGGTAGGACTTTGCTAGGGAGTTAGGGTAAAAAGACCCCAAAGAAAAATAGCCAGTTTCTTGGCTAAAACTCAGTTTCCTTAGGCCTCTTAGCAGCCCACTCCATTCCAAAGCCCAAAAATGTCAGAAGTATTTGGGAGGTTTTATCTAATCTTTGAAAAATTTTAGGGTTACCTCTTCAGAGGGGAGAATGTTAGAGTAACCAAAAGCCCCATAAAACATAAATAAATCAAAGTAGAGAAATGATTACATGAAATTATTTTTTTTTAAATGATGGGGAGATATGGGAGGAGTTAGAGGGGAGGGAATGGTCATGGATTTGATCAAAACAACTTATTTGCATGTATGAAATTCTAAATAAATTATGTAAATAAAAATATTAATAATTATGAGACATAATAGCATTAATAAATGTTCCACCTGTTGTGAGACTTCTTTTCCTGGGGATGCTAAGCAACACTTATGTCCTTTTAAGGTTCTAGTGTCAAGCCAATGTTTGGTTAAAGTTTTACAGGTTAATCAATGAATTTATTGAGCTTACTTACTGAGATAACTGAGGGGTTGCTGAGGTGTATGTATGACCTGAGGGTATGCCCAGTGGAAAGCCTTTACCTCACATGAGTCATGCCTTTTCTTCCTAGCCTTCCCCATATCTAGCCCTCCCCAAATCCAGGAGGCCATGTGTGATTAGGGCCAAATTACATACAGTGGAGTGGGAAAAGTGGCTGGATAATCTGGCGAGAGTCCAATGACCCTGCTTGGCCCCCCTTTAATGAATGAGCACAACCGTCAACAAGCCCAATTGTGGTGATGTTTAGTAGTCAGGCTCAGCTGAAGTCCCGATGATGGTAGTTATTTCATGCAGAAGGGACTGCTGTATAGCATCATCTTACTAAAAGGACCTTGAATTTAAAAGGATCTGGTGCTAGGAGCCACATATGAGGGAGAACATATGTCGTTTCTTTTTCCAAGTCTGTCTTACTTCACTTAGTACAACAGTTTTTAGATCCATCGATTTACCTGCAGATTTCATTATTTTCTTTATTTATTGCTGAATAGAATTCCATTGTACAAATATACCACATTTTTGTTAACCACTCATCAGTTGAGGGGCACTTAGTGTTGAAGTGTTTCTACAATAGGATGATTCCTTTGAGTATATGCCAAGGAGTGGTATAACCAGGTAATATGGTAGGTTCATTTTTAGTTTTTTAAGAGTTCTCCACATTGTTTTCCACCAGCAATCCACCAGCAGTGAATGAGCATTCCCCTTTCTCTGCATCCTCACCAGCATTTGATATCATTTGTTCTCTTGATCCTAGCCAGTCTGACTGGGATAAGGTAATAGCTTAGGGTGGTATTAATTTGCATTTCCCTAATTACTAATGATGTTGAACACTTTTTGAGATGTTTCTTAGCCATCTTTATTTCTTCCTTTGAGAATTCTCTTTTTAGATCATTAGCCCATCTATTTTAATTGGGTTATTTGGTTTCTTGTTTCTTTGTTTTTTGAGTTCTTTATATATTCTAGATGTTAAACCTCTGTCAGATGTGTCACTAGTGAATATTTTTTTCCCCATTCCGTGGGTTTTCTCTTCACTTTTTTGACTGTTTCTTTTGCTGTACAGAAGTTTTTTAGTTTAATGTGGTCTCACTTGTTGATTTCTGATCTGAATTCCTAAGCAACTTCTGCCTGATTTAGAAAATCCTTTCCTATACCTATATGTTGTAAGTTACTGCTCATATTTTCTTCTAATAGTTTCAAGGTTTCCAGTTTCACATTGACGTCTTTGATCTATTTGGAGTTGACTTTTGTACAAGGTGAAAGATAAAGACCTAGTTTGATTCTTCTACAGGTGGAGATCCAGTTTTGCAAACACCGTTTGTTGCAGAGGCTGACTTTCCTCCATTGTGTGTTCTTGGCACCTTGTCAAATATCAGGTAGCTGAAATTGAGTGTACTTGGGTTTGGATCTTCAATGATGTTCCATTGATCTATGTGTCTATTTTTCTGCCAGTACCATGCTGTTTTTCAAGACTGTAGCTCTGTAGTATACTTTGAGTTCTGGTATAATAATCCTCCCAGCGTTGCTCTTTGTGCTGAGGGTTGCTTTTGCTATCTGGGGTCTTTTGTCCTTCCATATTAATTTAAGGATGCTTTTTTTCTAATTCTGTGAAGTATGTCATGGGAATTTTGGTTGGGATTGCATTGAATCTATACATTGCTTTTGGTACAATGGTCATTTTTCACCATATTAATTCTTCCAATCCACGAGCATGGGAGGTCCTTTCATCCCCTGGTGTCTTCCTCAATCTCTTTAACAATTTAAATTTTTCCTTGTACAGATCTTTGGTGTCTTTGGTCAGATTTATTCCAAGATACTTTATTTTTTCCCATCAACTGTAAATTGGAATATTTCCCTGTATTCTTTCTCCAACTGCTTGTTATTGGTATATAGAAAGGCTACTGATTTTTGCAGATTGATTTTACAAACTAAATGTGTTGATCAGTTCTCAGAGTTTTCTGGTAGACCTTTTGGGATCTCTTAGGTATAGTATCATATCATCTTCAAAAAGGGATAAGTTGACCTGTTCTATTCCAATTAGTACTCCTTTAATTTCCTTCTCCTGTCTTATTGCTCTAGCAAGAGTTTCAAGCACTATGTTGAAAAGGAGTGGAGATAGTGGACATCCTTGTCTTGTTCCTGATTTTAATGGGAATGCTTCTAGTTTTTCTCCATTTAGAATGATGTTGGCTGTGGGTTTGTTGTATATAGCTTTAATTATATAGAAGTATGTTCCCTCCAGTTCAATTCCCTCTAGGACTGTGAACATAAATGCGTGCTGAATTTTGTCAAAAGCCTTTTCTGCATCTATTGAGTCCACTTATATGATTAAGGATGTTTATTGACTTGCGTATATTGAACCAGCCCTGCATATCTGGGATAAAGCCAACTTGAGTTTGGTGGATGATTTTTTGATGTGTGTGTGTATGTAGTTTGCAAGTACTGTGTTGAGAATTATTGCATCTATGTTCATTAAGGATATGGGTCTATAGTTTTCTTTTTTGGTTGTATCTTTATCCAGTTTGGGTATTAGAGTGATGCTGGCTTCATAGAAGGAATTTGGGACTTCTCCCTCTGTTTCTATCATTTTTGAATAATTTAAACAGTATTTGTTGGAGGTCTTCTTTAAATGTCTGGTAGAATTCTGCTGTAAATACATCTGGGCCTCTGTGTTTTTTAGTTGAGAGGCTTTGTATTACTATTTCAATTTCCTTATATGTTATGGGTCTGTTTAAACTGTTGATCTCTTCTTGGTTTAATTTTGGTGGTCCCATGATTTCAGATATCCATCCATTTCTTTTAGATTTTCATATTTAGTAGCATATAGGTTTTTAAAATATTCCCTTATAATGGTCTGGATCTTTTGGATGTCTGTTATGATGTTTCTGCTTTCATCTCTGATTTTTTTTTATTTGGATTTGCTCTTTCTTTCTTTTGCTTAACTGGACTAAGTGCCTGTCTATCTTGTTTAGCTTGTCAAGAACCAGCTCTTAGATTCATTGATCCTTTGTATTTTTTTTGTTTGTTTGTTTCTATTTCATTAATTTCTGGTCTGATTTTTGTTATTTCTTCTTCTCTGCTGGGGTTGGGTTTCATTTGTTCTTGCCTTTCCAGTATCTTGAGTGGCAGTGTTAGGTCATTAATTTGTGCTCTTTCTAATTTTTTAATGTATGCACTTAGAGCTATAAACTTCCACCTTAGGACTGCTTTTAATGTGTCCCAGAGTTTGTGTTGTGTTGAATTCCAGGAATTCTTTTAGTTCTTTCTTAATTTCTCCTTTGACCCACTCATTGTTTAGGAGTATGTTGTTCAATCACCATGAGTTTGTGTAGTGACTAGGGCTTCGTCCAGTGTTGATTTTGAGCTTTGTTGCTTTGTGGTCTGATAGAATGCATGGAATTATTTCAACATTTTTGTATATGTTGAGGTTTGTTTTGTGGCTCAGTATGTTGTCAATTTTTGAAAAAGTTCTGTTGGGGAACCCTGCTGTTAAGGTTGGTATTGTTTAATTCAGATGTCTCTCTGTTAACTCTCTGCCCTGTTGACCTGTCTAATGGAGACAGTGGGGTATTGAAGTTGCCTACTATTGATGAGTCGGGGTTAATCTGGGTCTTAAAGTCCTATAGTGCTGTTTTTATGAATTTAGGTGCACCAGAGTTTGGTGCATATATGTTAAAGGCTGTAATATGTTCTTAGTTAACTGTTCCTTTGATCAGAATGAAGTGGCCCTCTTTATCTCTTATGATTAGTTTTAGTTTAAAGAATATTTCATCAGATATTAGAATTGCAACCCCTGCTTGTCTCTTAGTGCCATTTGCTTGGAATATTCTTTTCTGTCAGTCTCCTCCCTGCTGGGGCCTCGCTGTTGCCAGGAAGCCATTGCATACCAGTGCCAGTCGTGGAGGGTTGTGCGAGGGAGGAGTCAGTGTGGAAGAGGAATGTCTTGGGCAGCAGTGAGTATGATGGGAAGGAACACCTGGGAAATCGTGTTAGCAGTTTTAATATGGCAAAGAAGAAGTTTTTATAGGGAAATTTTGTGGGCAAAGAGGCAGAGTTGGGTTTTCAGCAGGCAGGCAGGTAGGGGGAGGGAGGGGATTTCTAAAGCTATGTGGCATCTGCTCACTTTCTGTCCTGTTCTCCATTCACATGATTTATTAGGGTTGGGGAAATGGAAGCTTAGCCTAGAGGCAGTTGGGTAAGAGACCATGGGAAAGCCAGCATGTCTGGAATGGAAGAGGCCTGACTCCTGCCATCCTCTCTAGGAGGTCTCCGGGGTTATGTGGCTCTGCTCTACATTCCAATCACTTTTGGACATATCCCAACACTTTTCCATCCTTATATCTTAAGGTAGTGCCTGTCCTTGAAGGCGAAATGGGTGTCTTGCAGATAGCAAAGAGATGGATTTTGTTTCTTGATCCATTCATTTAGCCTTGTCTTTTGACTGGGGAGTTCAGTCCATTGATGTTTAAGGTTGTTATTGAAAGATGTGTGTTGGTTGCCATCATTTCCATTGTTGTTTGTGTTTTCTGTATAATTTGGTGTTTCCTAGATTATACCTTTATTTATTTTCTTTTGTTACCCCGGGTTATAGTTGTTTCTCTCTCTGTTCTCCGTATTGCTTCAAGTATTCTTCAAAGGGTGGTTATATGGACACGTATTCTTTCAGGCTATTCATGTCATGTATGGGTGGCTGCACTCTCTCTCTGGGCGCAGCCGTATGCTCACTCCCTGTGGGTCCGCAGACTTCCCGGCGGCTGCTTGTGGTCCGTGCCTGGGCTCGGCGGCTCGGTTCTCACGTCTCTGGGAGTGGCGGTAGCTGATGAGTACTGCATTTTCTCTTGCTGCTGAGCTTTCCCTGCTACGGGATCATCTGTCCAGTCGAAATCCCGTCCCTTAACACACCCATATACCTTTCCTCAGGGTAGTGGGGCTCCTGGCCACTGAACCCCACAGGGAAGAAGCACGAGGATGGCGAAGCTAGAGTATCCATGGGTCGGTAACAGAAGGTGCTGCCCTCTGGAGGAATTAGGTCGCCAGTACACAAGACTCAAAGGCTCAAGGCTTAGTTTTAGTCTGTACAGCTTTATTATCTGAGACCCAGTTCTCTGATATCTCTGATCTCCCTGAATTCCTGGGCCTGGTTTCCCTAGACTCCCGGTTTCCCTAAATTCCTGGTTTCCCTAAATTCCCAGCTATTGAGAGAAGACTAAGATTTTTATACCATGGGGGTTGTTAAAAGCCTTGGCTGCTAGATGCTTTTGCATGTGAAAAGTGGGCTTCTGCCAGACAGTTGTCTGCTAGGAATTTACAGGAAGGTATGATACCTTTTCAGAGTCAAAGGCCACATTAATGTTTAGGGCATTCATGGCGGATACCTCAAAAGGAGAGGCAGGAAAGATGCCGGGAAGC
>NW_008329321.1:942678-953230 GCF_000622305.1 Nannospalax galili | reverse complement strand
TGATATGTCATGGGGAGTTTCTTTTCTGATCCTGTCTGTTTGGTGTTCTATTTGCTTTCTGTATTTATATGGGGATGTCTTTCCTTAATTTTAGAAAATTCTCTTCTACAATCCTGTGTAAGATCTGGCCAATATCATTAACCTGAAATTCTTCTCCTTCCCCTATGTCTATGATCCATAGATTTTGTCTTTTCATGGTGTCCCACATCTCTTACATATTCCATTCCTGTTCTTTTTTTAATTTTCCATACTCTTTGCTTGAGTGGTCTAATTCTTCAACTTTATCCTCCAATGTTGATATTCTGTTTTCCATTTCATTCATTCTAGTAGTGAGGCTTTCCCATATTGTTTCAGGTTGGCTTATGGAGTCTTGCATGTCCTTCTTCATTTGTGCTAGAGTTTTCTTCAATGTTTCTATCTCTTTTGTGAATTCATTCAGAAGTTTATCCCTATCTTCTTTTAGCTCTTTGATTTGTTTGTTCATGTGTTCTTAAATTTGTTGAATCCTTAGTCTCTTTTGTGAATTCATTCAGAAGTTTATCCCTATCTTCTTTTAGTTCTTTGATTTGTTTGTATGGTCTTTAAATTTGTTGAATTCCTTGATCATGTGTATGACTGTTCTTTTAAATTCAGTGTCCTGGGTTAGCTCTAGGGGGTTCTCCTTGTAGAATTCTTCTACAGGATTGGTGGAGTTTTGTGGGGACATGGTGTTTTGGTTTTCCATTTCATTATTCTTTCTTAAAATATTTTTATTATTTTTATTTTATGTGTATGAGTGTTATGCCTGCATGTATGTAAGTGTACCTGTATCATGCAATGCCTGCAGAGGACAAAAGAGGCTGTTGTATCCCCTGGAACCAGAGTTACAGACAGTTGTTAGCTGCCATGTGGGTGCTGGGAATCAAACCCGGGTCTTCTGCAAGAACAGTTGGTGTTCTTAACTGCTGAGTCATCTCTCCAGCCCTCCATTTCATTAGTCTTTCATTATGATTTTAGCATGTGAATTTTTTTTGTTGTTTATGATTATGATATGAGAATTAGGTTGAGGTATGCTTCTGTTTGTATTATTGGGGTACCTTGATCCTTTCTTTATTAGTTATGTAAAGCTGGTTGGTACAGGGTTCAGGTTCTCTCAGGTTTAATTTGGAGGGAACTGATGGCTTCTGGTTAGCTATTCAGGAATACCCACAGAAGCCCAATTCGGGTTCCAGTCAGGTACACTCAGGCTTCCTTCACCACATAGAGGCAGGATCCGGGTGCTCTCAGGCAGTCCCCTGTGTTCTCAGCCCCTATGCCAGAGGGAGGCCAGAACTTGGCACTCTCTGGCTGTCTGCTGAGATCAGAGTTGCTACACCACTGGAGGTTGAAACCCACTCTCTCAGGCTCTCTGCTAGGATCTCAGCCTTAGCCTACCAAAGCCAGATCTGCCCTGGGGCCTTAGAAGGGGCCTCACAAAATCCTAGGTAGGAGGATGGATATAGCTTAATTAGGGGAAGCTCACCACCACATGGAGGCAGGACCCAGGTGCTCTCAGGAAGTCCCCTGCATTCTCAAGCCCTTTGTTAGAGGGAAGCCAGAACTCAGCACTCTGTGGCCATCTGCTGAAATCAGAGCTGCTACACTGATGGAGGTCAAAACCCACCCTCTCCCCTAGGGGTGGTTCTATCACCAGGTGATTGGCCAGTGAGACTGGAAAGGTGTGTCCTCTAACAGATAGACTAGGGATTTTATAATCTGGACCAGTTAAATTTATGGGACTTTTTGCTACTCTAACACTTCTTCCCTGGTAAATCCAATCCCACCATAGCACCTTGACTGCCCTACAACCTGAACAACTACAAACTCCTGGGCCCACATCCTGTTCTTCTTCTAACCTTGGGCACAGGGACATTTTTACAATTAGTACCCCAGATCTCTGGACTACACCTGAGTAGCTGGACTAGAGCCATCTGAGCCCTCTAATATAAAGTCAAGAGAGAACCTGAAGCCTAGGCCAACCAGCTTTTCATACTCAATAAGAAAATAACAAAGGTACATCAAGTATACAAACAGAAACAGACTTAAAATCAACAAAGGCTTGATTCTCACACCAGAATCAGAAACAATAAAAGAAATCTACATGCCAAAGTCACAAGTAAAAAGTAACATGAAAAACCCAAATAATATGTCCCACCAAGCACCAACAGTCCTGTAGAAGAGTTCCAAAATGAGAAGCCCCTAGAGATAACCCAGGACGCAGAATTCAAAAGAATAATTATTAACATGATAAAAGAATTCAGTGAATTTAAAAAACACACAAACAAACAAATCAAATGCCTAAAAGAAGATGGGATAAGCTTCTGACAGAATTCACAAAAGATTCAGAAATATTGGCGAAAACTCTGGCTGAATGGCTGAAATGAAGAAGGAAGTTAAACACTCGATAAGTCAATTAAAAATGACAGGAGAAAGCCTCAGCAATAGGATGAATGAAATGGAAAATGGAATATCAAGACTGGACAATAGTGACAAATTGAACTGTTAGCGAAAGAGGAATTTACTGTTTGTTTGAATATACTGCTTGCCTGAATTTACTGCTGTTTGAATATACTGCTTGTCTGAATTTACTGCTTGAATTTACTTGTTTAAATTTACTGCTTGTAACCAATTAACTCGACTGGAGACACAGGCATCCGGAGATAGAGGCAAGTGCTACAGCCCCCGGAGCCTGACCTGTTCTGTGTCATGTCATGTAGACATGTCTGCTTACACAAGATAATAGGAAAGAGCCATGCCAGGCACATACCAACCATCTCTCCCCGATTGAGACACCTGAAGGGAGTTGTAACATTTTTCTTGTTTTAAAGTTATTGGTTTGTGAAATGCTTGCTTTGAAACTATTGGCTGTATAAATGCGGGCTTTTGTGTAACGGTTGTAGAAGCCTATATAATCTTTACCTAAAATTGCCTCATGGTCGATCGCTCTAACCAGACCTGCGTGTCCTGAAAGGATGATTGGCCCCAGCTAGCTGGTTTAGTAAAACTGCTTGATTTTTGCATCTCCATACTCTTGCATTTGTTCTCCAGAAGAGACTCACCGAGTCACAGACCCTAACATTATGGGGGCTCGTCTGGGATTCGAGGGGCTTCTGGGGATCAAAGGACGAACTAAAGCCCCCATATAGAAGTCTCAGCTCACAATCCATGGGCTGACATCTTTCCCTTCCCCGAGGGAAATGTGTCCCGTGCGAATAAAGTGGGAATCTCCATCCTAAGTCACAAGTAAAAAGTAACATGAAAAACCCAAATAATATGTCCCGGCACCTAGGGTCCGAGTGTCTCGGCCCTGGGGAGGAAGCCCAATTGGCAGAAACCTGGCACCAGAGGAAGAGGAGGTCGAGCTTGTTACCTTGAGGCAGTCCTAGTGGACGCCTTTTGGGAGAATCACGAGGAGTCTTGGGGATCCTGAAAGTGAGAGTGGTGAGTGCAGCGCAGGTCTGAGCGAAAGAAGGACTGGTCCGAGCGAATACCATGAGATGTGGTGTGCGTGCTTGCTGGTTGTGCTAATTGTCTTGCTGGGGGGGGTCTGGTTTTGTATTTTTCTCTACGCTCTCTATTTTAAAACCTTCCTTTCCTCCTTTTCCTTCCATTTATTCTCTGTATCGCCCACCCCTCTCCATCCCTCCCTCCGGCCACTGAGAAAGCCCCGTGGGCACGGGTCGAGCTAGTAAGAGCCACAGGGCGCTTGCTGCTGAAAGACTTCTGTGAGAGGATAAGGGGGTCCCAGGCATGAATCCCAGATAAATTCACGTCCCCCACAGAAAAAAAACTGGGCAACGACAGGCACCCGTCCATAAGCACACCCACAGGCCATCATTGTTTAGAGTGGCATCTTTATTTCTCCCTTTTCATCTCTCTCTCTCTCTCTCTTCTGTGACCTCCACCATGGGCCAGACTCGGGCCACTCCTAAAAGTGCTTAAGGCCCCTCTTGGTGAGAAAGCCTCATGCTTGCCCACCAAAAGTCTCCATCATGGTCACCCAGGAAGGTTTGAAGTCCTCCAGTCACAGAGGTGGGGATCCTAGTGCTCCGCCAGTTCTCCCCGAGAGCTCCTCCCTCTACCCCCCTTTTCCTGTTGAGCAGCCACCACCTTATGCAGCTCCACGGGGTGGAGAATCCGAGGTGGCCTATGGGGGGGATGGAGCCGGGGGTCCCCATGGGAATCCAGTGGTTACCCCTTCCCCAGACTCCTCTACAGGAGAGGGTGGACGACCTGGAGAGGCGGGAGGAATGCAGCTGTCTCGAGGAAACAGGGACCGAGTGGGGGAAGCTCCATCCTCCACCACAGGAGGAGCCGTGCCAGTTCTGCCAGTCCAAACGGTCAGCAGCCCAGATGGAGTTCAGCAGTATCAATACTGGCCATTTTCCTCTAGCGATCTCTACAATTGGAGGACCCAAAATCCTCCCTTTTCTGAAGACCCTAAGTGTCTAATAGGTTTGGTAGAATCCATTATGTACACCCATTGTCCCACGTGGGACGACTGTCAGCAGCTACTTTGTACCCTCTTCACAACAGAAGAGTGAGAAGGCATCCTGAATGAAGCTAGGAAGAATGTCCTGGGAGAAAATGGGAGGCCCACTACCCTTCAGCCTGCCATCGATGAAGCGTTCCCCCTCACCCGCCCAAACTGGGATTTTGGGATGGCAGAAGGTAGGGAGTGGCTCCGAGTTTACTGTCAGACGCTTATGATTGGGCTCCAGGGGGCTGCAAGATGGCCCACTAACCTGGCTAAGGTGAAAACAATTGTTCAGGGAGAAACCGAAAGCCCAGCCGCGTATCTGGAAAGGCTATTTGATGCCTATAGGCAATACACCCCTATAAACCCAGAGGCAGAGGAACACAGGTCAGCTGTAGTCCTCTCTTTTATTAACCAGGCAGCCTCCGATATCAGGAGAAAACTCCATAAGTGGGATGATCTGGGAGAGATTTCTATTAGAGAGATGCTGCAACAAGCAGAGAAGGTCTTTAATGCTAGGGAGTCTCCAGAGGACAGGGAGGAGGCTAAGGAAGGAGGAATGGGAGATGCAGGATAAAAATAGGAAAGAGGACAGAGAGTTTCAAAGAAGAGAGAACAAGAAGCAGAAGGAGGAGATGGCCAGAATATTCTTGGCCGGGGTGAAAGGGAGCCCTGAGCCACCCCGGAGAGCAGGACCCCTCCCATCTAAACTAGGGCGGGAACAGTGTGCCCTATGCAAAAGATATGGGCACTGGAAGAGGGAGTGCCCATGAAGAGGAAGACAAGGAGGAGGGAGCCCTACCAGGACCCTCCACCTGGGAGATGGAAACTGACAGGGACGGGACTCAGCACCCCTCCCCGAGTCTTGGGTAACTCTGTGCATGGAGGGGACTCCCACTGGCTTCATGGTAGATACTGGGGCACAGTATTCAGTTCTCAAACAAGCTCGCGGTCCTCTAAAGCCAGGACACACAGGCATAGTCCAAGGAGCTACAGGAACTAAGAGGTGCACCTGGACCACCAACAGGAAAGTGGACATGGGAGGGCATCAGGTTTCCCACTCCTTCCTGGTTGTGCCTGAGAGTCCCACACCTTTGCTAGGTAGAGACTTACTCACAAAATCAGGGCACATATCCATTTTGAGCCTAAAGGGGTAAAAGTCATGGACTCAGAAGGACAGCCCCTGCAGCCAGTACATGTGTTGTCTCTATCTTTGGCTGATGAATATCACCTATTCCCAATGGCCCTAGAAAAGGAGAGCCAGGGAGACATCAGTTCCTGGTTGCAGGAGTTCCCTTCCGCCTGGGCCAAAACTGGAGGAGTTGGCCAAGCTAAGCACCTGCCCCCAGTTGTGGTCCAACTCAAAGCCAGGGCTTTGCCCATTCGGGTCTGGCGGTACCCAATGCCAGAAGAGGTTAGGAAGGGAATAGCATCTCACATCCATAGACTGCTAGAAGCAAAAATCCTTAAACCCTGCCAGTCAGCATGGAATACACCACTGCTTCCTGTGAGAAAGCCTGGCAGTGGAGATTACAGACCGGTGCAGGATGTGCGAAGGGTAAATGAAAGAGTAGAGGATGTTCACCCCACGATACCCAATCCATACACACTACTTAGCCACCTGTCACTGTCCCATGTGTGGTATATGATCCTAGACTTGAAGGATGCTTTCTTCAGTGTCCCTCTTGCTGAAGTCAGTCAGCCCTTGTTTGCCTTTGAGTGGCAAGAACCAGGAGGGGGGAAGACAGGACAGCTCACCTGGACCAGACTGCCACAGGGCTTTAAGAACTCTCCCACCTTGTTCAATGAGGCACTAAGCCAAAACCTGGAGCCCTTCCACAGAAGGCACACCCATGTGACTCTGCTGCAGTATGTGGATGACCTGTTGCTGGCTACAGCAATCTGTGAAGAGTGCATGGAAGCTACAAGGAACCTGTTGGCTGAACTGGGCAGCCTGGGATATCGGGCCAGCGCCAAAAAAGCGCACATCTGCCAGAGGTCAGTGGTTTACTTGGGGTACAAGATAGCGGAAGGACTGCAGACTCTGGATCCCAGGGTATGCAGAGATAGCCCATCCACTGTATGAGGCCACCAAAGAAGGGCTAGGCTGGAAGTGGAGTCAGGAACAGCAAGAGGCATTTGACAGACTAAAAGAAGCTCTTCTCCAGGCCCCCGCCCTCTCTCTGCCAGACCCAGAAAAGCCCTTCATCCTGTTCATAGATGAAAAGAAAGGAGTGGCTAAAGGAGTCCTGGCCCAGCAACAAGGCCCGTGGAAGGGACCTGTGGCTTACTTGTCCAAGTGGTTGGACCCAGTGGCCTCTGGATGGCCATCTTGTCTGCGCATCTTGGCAGCCATCACCCTACTGGTAAAGGAAGCTGACAAGCTGACTTTTGGCCAGGACCTGAGGGTGACAGCCCCACATACTGTGGAGGGGATTCTCAGGCACCTTCCAGGGAAATGGATGACAAATGCCAGGCTCACCCACTACCAAGGGCTCCTGCTGGACTCTCCTCGAATCACCTTCTCGGCCCCAGTGACCCTGAATCCTGCCACTCTCCTGCCAAACCCAGACCTGTCAACCCCCATCCATGACTGTAGAGACGTTCTCTCTGAAACCATCCAGGTACAGGCAGATCTGAGAGACACGCAGCTGCCAAATAGTGAATTAGACTGGTATACAGATGGAAGCAGCTTCGTGCGGGATGGGGTCAGAAGAGCTGGAGCAGTGGTAGTGATACACAAGGGGGAAGTCATTTGGAGTGCAGCCCTGCCCCCTGGCACTTATTGCTCTTACAGAGGCACTGGAGAGAGCAGAAGGCAGGCGAGCTAACATTTATACAGATAGCAGGTATGCCTGTGGCAGTGTGCATGTTCATGGCGCCATCTACCGGGAAAGAGGATTCCGGTCCATGGAAGGAAAGGAGCTGAAGAACTTGCAGGAAGTCCAAAGACTGTTGTCAGCTGTGGAAAAGCCGAGGGCAGTGGTAGTTATACATGTGCCTGGGCACCAGTCCAGAAAGACTCCTGAGGCTGTTGGTAACAACTTTGCTGATGCAGAGGCCAGGAGGGTAGCTCTCTTAGAACCCATTGTGCTGGCAGCTCTAGAGGTACCCATACCTGAACTACCCACCCTACCTCCCAGACCTGAGTATTCCCCACGGGACCTTGAGTGGATAAGAAAACAAGCTCCGGGAGAAAAGCCTGGGGAGGGAGGTTGGAGTAGGGACCGGGAAGGTAGACTGATCTTACCAGAAGTACTAGGAAAATACATGCTCACCAACCTACACAGATCCACCCATCTAGGTTGGAAGAAGTTGCTCAGTCTTTTACAGAATGCACAGTTGGTATTTCCACACAAGAACGAAGCCGCGCGTCAGATCACGGGGGGATGCGAGAGCTGTGCAAAGCTAAGACCAGCCCCAAAGGGGCTCCACCCGACAGGTATCCGGGAGAGGGGGAGGGCCCCAGGAAGAATTTGGGAGATAGACTTCATGGAGGTAAAGCCAGGAAAGTATGGGTACAAGTATTTGCTAATCATGGTGGATACTTTTTCAGGATGGGTGGAGGCCTTTCCAACCAAGCGTGAAACTAGTCAAATGGTAGCAAAGAAATTAATAGAGGAGATAGTCCCCAGATATGGAGTCCCTGAGGCTATAGGTTCCGATAACGGCCCGGCTTTTGTTAGGAAAATCCTACAAGGACTAGCCCAGGCTCTGGGGACTGATTGGAAACTGCATTGTGCTTCCAAACCACAGAGCTCAGGGCAGGTAGAAAGAATGAACCAGACATTAAAGGAGACCCTTTCTAAATTGGTAATTGAGACAGGCTGTGACTGGGTGACTCTCTTCCCCTTAGCCATTTTTTGGGTTCGAAACTCCCCCTATGTGCATGGTCTAACTCCCTTTGAAATAATGTATGGGGCCCCTCCGCCAATAACTCGGCGAGCGCAGCCCCCAGGGGAAGAGAAGTCGGGCCCTGACTATTTAAATGTGTTGCAATCCCTTGCCAAAGTACAGCAAGAAATTTGGCCTCTAATTAAAGCATACTATGAAGGGGAAAGAACCCCAATTGTGGAGCATGATTTAGTCCCAGGGTACATGGTCTGGGTCAAAAGACACAATGTAAAAACTCTCGAACCCAGATGGAAGGGACCTTATGCTGTACTGTTTACCACCCCCACCACCCTAAAGGTTGACGGTATTGCTCCCTGGGTCCACCACACCCACGTTCAGAAGGCCCTGCCTCTCGAGGACCCGGAATCCTGTGTGAAGAAGTGGGAGGTGCGGCCAAATCCTGCTAATCCCTTGAAGCTACAGCTGAGCCGGACATGAAAGGATTCCTCTTGATAAGCTCACTGTTATGGGCTCTCCAGAGAATAGTAGTGACAGCGGGAGCTCAGAGCATCAACCCCCACCAACCAGTACTCCAGACATGGATCCTGCGAAGCAGCGTTGCCTATGAGGAATGGAACTGCACGTCCAATACGGCCCCATTGTGAACATGGTGGCCAGATCTGTATGTTGACTTAGAACTTGTACTGGGGCAATTTTATTACCTCCCCCAGAAAAAACACCAGGAACAATATCATATGAAAAAACGGGCTTTGGTTGACTCATCATCCACAGTCAACCACCAAGGTTGAGGGCAAATGGGTTCTTTGCTTGCCCAGGTTTCCGGACAGGTTGGTGGAGATGCAATTGTGGGGGTGCTGATAGACTCTACTGCGCTGAATGGAATTGTGTGGAAGTTAATGACGGGCATTGGAGATGGGAGGTTTCCCCTGACCTGATTTATATGAGGTTTACTTCTCCATACAACCAATGGACAGTATCTCCACTGGCCAACCAGGTTAAAATCACTTTTACCTCAAAGGAAAAAAATGATAAAAGGTGGATAGATGGGCTGACATGGGGCCTGATGCCCTACCAGATGCCATGGAGGGGGGTCCTGTTCCAGATCTACCTCCAGGTCGAGGCGGTGGTTAGGTCACCGGTAGGACCTAACCTGGTGTTAAATACCCCTCATCTGAGGCCCCAACCTCCCCCGCCTGGGTCTCCTAAGCCCACCTTCAAGCCATCAGGCACTGCAACGACATCAGCAGCCCTGGCCACGGAAACGCCGGGGACGGGTGCGAAACCACAGACTTCCAGCAACCCTATGTGGGAGATAGTGCTAGCTGTAGTAGAGACCCTTAATCATACCACTCCCTCCCTCACTGACCCATGTTGACTGTGTTACCCAGGATCCCCACCCTTTTATGAGGCTATCGGGATAAATAGTTCCTATACTCTCAACAACTCTCATCCCACCTATTGGGACGGGAGACCATGGGGACTTACTCTTGCTCAGGTCTCAGCCTCTGGCACATGTGTAGGCACAGTCCCAACATCCCAAAGCCAGTTATGCTCCTCATACAATAACACCACATGGGAGCAGGGAAAGTGGATTATATCCACCTCGGGCTGGTGACTTTGTTCAAAACCGGGCCTCACCCCAGCCCTATCCACCTCTGTATTTAATGCTAATAATAAATTTTGTGTACTTGTGGCCATTTTGCCCTGCCTTTCATACCAATCTCATGAATCCCTCCTCTCCTATTGGGAGGAAAAACAGAGTCCACTTCGAAAGAAGAGGGAACCCATTACTGCCTTAACCATCGGAACCCTCTTCTCCGTGGGGATAGCTAGCGCAGGGACAGGAATCACAGCCCTAGTAACAGGAGAGCAAGGGCTCACATCACTAAGGCTAGCAATTGACAGGGACTTGGAACAGCTCCGGCAAACGATGTCAGACCTGGAGCAATCTCTCACTTCCTTATCAGAGGTGGTGCTACAAAAGAGAAGGGGCTTGGATCTCCTATTCCTAAAAGAGGGCGGGCTATGTGCAGCTTTAAAAGAGGAATGCTGTTTCTATGTGGACAAGACAGGGGCAGTCAGGGAATCTTTGACCAAGTTAAAAAAGGACCTGGAGAGGAGGCGCAAGGAGTATGAAAATAGTGAAAGCTGTTTTGAGTCTTGGTTTATGCACAAACCATGATTTACAACTCTCCTTTCAGC
>NW_008329321.1:933661-942067 GCF_000622305.1 Nannospalax galili | reverse complement strand
GGTTGTGGAAGCCTATATAATCTTTACCTAAAATTGTCTCAGGGTCGATCGCTCTAACCAGACCTGCGTGTCCTGAAAGGACGATCGGCCCCAGCTAGCTGGTTTAGTGAAACTCTGCTTGATTTTTGCATCTCCATACTCTTGCATTTGTTCTCCAGAAGAGACTCACCGAGTCACGGACCCTAACAGAATCACTCAAGCAAAGATTATGAAAAATTGAAGAAAACACAGGAAAGGAATATGCAGGAAATGCAAGACACTATACGAAGACCAAATTTACACATCATAGGCATAGAGGAAGGACAAAAATCTCAAGATAATGGTATGGACCAGATCTTCAACAGAATTGTACAAGAAAATTTCCTAAAATTAAAGAAAGACATGCCCACACAAATAAAAGCACATAGAACACCAAACAGACAGGACCAAAAAAGAAACTCCCCAGAGCATACCATAGTAAAACATATAGAACAAAGAAAGAATACTGAAAGCTGTAAAAAATAAATAAATAAATACAAATAAACAAAAAAAAAGTCACATATAAAGGAAAACCCATAAGAATTACAGCTGACATTTCACTGCAAACTGTGAAATCCAGAAGAGCCTGGACCAAAGTATTTCCAGTTCTAAATGACCACAGGTGCCAAACCAGGATACTTTACACAGCAAAAATGTCTACTATAGTTGAAAGGGAAAGAAAAATCTCCACAACATAAATAGGCTGAAAGAATTCATCCCCACAATTTCAGCCCTTCAGAGAATTCTTGAGGCAATACAAAGAGCTGAAGAAAGCAATGACTATACCCAAGGGATAAGAGAAAGAAAGAAACTAAATGAAGGTAAAACTGTGGAAGTGCAGTTAGAACAAGGATGCAAACAGAAATTAAAATGACAGAATGAATACAAAACTCAATAATAGCTTTCAATATCAATGTACAGAACTCCCCAGCCAAGAGACACAGGCTAGTTGAATGGATTAAGAAACAAAGTCCATCTTTTTTGTTGTCTGCAAGAAACCCATCTCACCTTCAAGGAGGCACTACCTTAAAATGAAAGGATGGAAAAAAATATTCCAAAGGGAGAACTCCTGAATTCCTTCTATGAAATCAGTATCATTCTAATACCTAAACCAGGTAGATACAACCAAAGAAGAAAATACTAGATCCATATCCTTAGTGAACATAGATGCAAAAATTCTCAACAAAATACCTGCAAACCACATACATATGCACATCAAAAAGATCATCCAACCATGATCATATCAGCTTTATTCCAGAGATGCAGGGATCGTTTAATATACATAAGTCAATAAACATTATAAATCGCATAAATGGACTCAAAGACAAAAACCACATGGTTATCTCAATAGATGCAGGTAAGACCTTTAACAGAATTCAACGTGCATTTATGTTCAAAGTCCTAAAGGGAATTAGACTGGAGGGAACATACTGCAATATGATTAAAGCTATATATGACAAACCCACAGCCAACATCATTCTAAATGGAGTAAAACTGGAAGTATTCTCATTAAAATTAGGAACTAGACAAGGCTGTACACTATCTCCACTCCTTTTTAATATAGTGCTTGAAACTCTTGCTACAACAATAAGACAAAGAAGGAAATTAAAGGAGTACTAATTGGAAAAGAGGTCAAAGTATCCCCTTTTTAAAATTATATGATATTTTATCTAAATGATGCCAAAAATTCCACCAGAAAAATTCTAGAAATGATTTCTACTTTTAATAAAGTGTCAAGGTATAAAATTAATCTACAAAAATCAGTAGCCTTTCTATATAACAATAACAAGCATTTGAAGAATGAGTACATGGAAATCCTCTCCTTCACAAAAGCCTCTAAAAAAAATAAAATAAAATAAAATAAAAGTATCTTGGACTAAACCTGACAAAAGATATTAAAGAGCTCTACAATGAAAATTTTAAATCGTTAAAGAAAGAGATTGAGGAAGACACCAGAAGATGGAAGGACCATCCATGCTCATGGATTAGAAGAATTAATATTGAGAAAATGGCCATTCTACCAAAAGCCATTCATATATTCAATGCAATGCCAATCAAAATCCCCATGACATTCTTCACAGAATTAGAAAAATCCTGAAATTCAGAAGTAAGCACAAAAGACCCCGGATAGTTGAACCAACCCTGAGCACTAAGAGCAATGCTGGGCAGATTAGTATACTAGATTTCAAACTATACCACAGAGCTATAGTCATAAAAACAGGATGGTACTGGAACAAAAATAGACCCATAGATCAATGGAATATTATTGAAGACCCAATCATAAGTATATACAATTTCTGACACCTGATATTTGACAAAGGGGCCAAGAACATTCACTGGAGGAAAGACAGCATGTTCAGCAAATGGTGCTGAAAAAACTGAATCTCCACCTGTGAATAATGAAACTAAACCCCTCTCTTTCATCTTGCACAAAAGTCAACTCCAAATGGATAAATGACCTCAATGTGAAACCTGAGACTCTGAAATTGTTAGAAGAAAACATTGGCAGTAACCTACAAGATATAGGTGTAGGACAGGACTTTCTAAATCAGACATCAATTGCTCAGGAATTAAGGTCAAGAATCAACAAATAGGCCCCATTAAACTAAAAAGCTTCTGGACAGCAAAAGAAACAACCAAAAGAGTGAAGAGAAAACCCACAGAGTGGGAGAAAATCTTCACCAGTGACACATCTGACTGAAGTTTAACATCTAGAAAATATAAAGATCTCAAAACACAAAGAATCAGGAAACCAAGTGTTCTGGATAGCTTTAATGTCAACTTGACACACCTGGGTTGAGGGAGCCTTAATTGGGGAATTTCCTTCATTGGACTGGCCTATGGTCATGTCTAAGGGGCCTTCTTGATTGTTGAGTGATGTGGGAGGGCCCAGCCTACTGTGGGTGGTGCCACCTCGGGCAGGTGGGCCTGTCTTGCATAAGAAAGCAGGCTGAGCAGGGGTCAGGGGAACAAGTCAGTAACCAGTGATCCTCCATGGCCTGTGCTCCAGCTCCTGCCTCCAGGTTCTTGCCCTGAGTTCCTACCTTGAGATCCCTGATGAACTGTGACCTGGAGATGTAAGAAACCCTTTCCTCCCCAAGTTGGCAGTGGTCAGAGTGTTTTGTCACAGCAATGGAGAGACAAGTAACAGCAAGTAACACAATTAAAAAATGGGCTAAGGATCTGAACAGAGAATTCTCGAGAATAAATAAAAATAGCTAGGAAACAGCTTAAAAGGTGTGCAGTACCATTAATAATTTGGGAAATGCAAATTAAAACTGCTTTAAGATTTCATCTTACCCCAGTCAGACTGGCTAAGATCAAGAGATCAAATGATACCAAGTGTTGGAGAGGATGTGGGGAAAGGGGAACACTCATCCACTGCTGGTGGGGCTGCAAACTAGTTCAACCCCTATGGAAAGCAGTGTGGAGAACTCTTAAAAACTGAACCTACCATTTGGCCCAGTTATACTATTCCTTAGAACATACCCAAAGGACCCATCTTATAGCAAAGTCACTTGTACATCCATGTTTTTTGCTGCTCTTTTCACAATAGCTCAGAATGGAAGTAACCTAACTGTCCTTCAACTGATGAGTGGATAATGAAAATGTGGTACATTAATACAATGGAGTTCTACTCAGTGATAAAGAAAGACAAAATCATGAAATATGCGGGTAAATGGATGGAACTAGAAATTGTTTTGTTAAGTGAGGTAACACAGACTCAGAAAAACAAATGACTTATGCTCTTCCTGATATGTAGATCCTAGCACCAAATCCTTAAACATGACTGTGTATCCAGAGGTAACTGCAGGAACCAGATAATGAAATGGAACCAGGGGGGTAAAGGGAAAGAAAGAACCTGAGAGAGAAGAACAATAAGAGATAGGTGTTACTAAGGGAGAAATGGATAAAAATGGGGTTATTTAAATGGGAGGGGGAAGGACAGTTATACAAGGAAACTTGGGGATAAAAGGAAAGAAGGAGCTCAAGAGAAGTGAGACCATAGTAGACCAGTTAATACAAGGAGAAATGGGGAAAATTGGGACACTTTAAATGGGGAAAACAAGGTGGAAGGGTTAGGAAGGGAGAGAGAGAGAAGAGATAAATAATGCCTAGGTAATTTTATATAAAAAACAACACAGGAAATTGAATTAATCCAACAACCTAATGACAAATTATGCATACGGTATCTCTACATGAGTCCATGTGTATAGCTAAAGGGTACATAATAAGAAAGTGCCAGACAGGAGAAACCTTCCATGAGTTGTTGGCCAGGGTGATCTAAGAGGCTCCCATAATTGCACAGGCTGTTGCCACAGCCCTTGATGCCCTCCAAGAACTTGAAGGTAAGACCTTACTGCTGAAGACAGACCATTATATCAGACACACGATTTGGAACAATAGACCTGGAACTAATCTGAAACCATTCTCCCTGAAGGCTAGCTATCATAGCTTTGGAGAATGCTATGAAGGTGCCAAGGGAAAACATCTATTGATGGTCTAACACCAGCTTCAAGGCCAAATAACCACATCAATGGCCAGCACAGCATACAACATTGGTACACTAGTGGCACTTTTATCTTGGGGGCAATCAACAGCTACATAGTTGGACTAAAAGACCACTCAGTGGGAGGAAACTCAAATGTGGTACTGTTAACATAACCAAGTACACATGGTTGGAGAGGTCATAGGTCCTAGAGAAAGCCCTAAGACTTTCACATCCCTAGAATAATGTAATTTCTTGCTATGTGCAAAATATGTATCCTTATATTTACAGACAAATATCCTAGTCACCATTCAGCAAAGAAGCTTATTTTGCACCAGTTGGAGACTATTACCAAGTAACACAACTGGTCACACACAGGCATTTTCTGTGAATTGCCCAGGCCTATGGGACATATCTACAATGCAATCTCTACACCTAAAGTGCATGGAACGTACAACTGAGGTAATGAATACAACAGTAATGAATCTCTCAAGTCTCATTAATGAAAATCCTTTATGCAACAGAGGGACAGGAACACAAAATGCCAAAATTAGCCAAAATGTATAGATTAAGAAGGGTCTGGCTCTGTTTCCCTGGGCCTGCACGACCCACAGGCATCTCTCTGACCCTCAGGCTCTCTTGGGGGTGAGTTGATTGTGCCCTCCATGCCCCCAGCCTCATTCACCCTGCCATCTCCCCCACCCATCTCTCCTCCTAGCCTGGGTCCTCTCCCATTCCTTGTCTTGACGCCCCAGACACTGCGGGAATTACCACTGCTTCCTGATCCTTTGCATCCAGACCAACCCAGTTCCTTCTCAGGTCCCCAGGAGCACTCTGGGCCTGGCCCCACCCTCACCTCCCTCTATGTCTCTGGGCCTCCCTCACCTCCCTCTTTCTCACCACCAGCCTCTTTCCTGGATGCCAGGGCTGACCTTTCCTCTTCCTTATCCTTGGCATCCAGACAAACCCAACTGCTGGAGGTTCAAACCAGCGACCCCCAGGCAGTAATGATTGGGGATGAGTAAGTGCTGTTCACCAGCCCACACTGCCCCCAGTACCAGGAACACTCAGGCGCAACGGGGAGCCTAGTCAAGCAGGGACTCATTTACTGCAGGTGTTACAGAGCTTATAAAGGCACCTGAAAATCCCCCCTCCCCCGGAGGGTGTATCTTAAGGATGGTCACGCACTGATCATGCACTCCTGAGCACTGTGGGAGTGCCCTGGCCTGCAGGGCAAGAGACAGAGACTCGAACTCCCAGGGACCTGGAATGATGGGACAAGAGACACGAAGAATGACAGCAAGACAAAGAACTCTGATCAAGCTGCCAAAGTTTATTTTTCCATGGGGATTCTTATACGGGCTGAAGCGGGAAGTTAGCTGGGGAAGGGGAAGGGAAGGTGTTGTCTCAATGGGTTAATGAATGTCCCTAGGATGAGGGGACCTGGCGCCATGGTCTGGTTGCAGGCTAAGGAAATTGGTGGTTGCTCAGGCTTATCTTGAATCATTGGAAAGGTTGTTTATCTTAGGGGGCAGGGAGGACTGATCAGCAATTTCTCCGGAGGCTGCTTGCCCTGGGGGGCAGGGAGGGCTGCCAGGCAGCATGGTCTCCGACATCTCCCCCTTTTCTGTTTATAAGTAAAAGCCATGAGAATTAATAAATAGGAGCCATGAGAATTAACCCCTAGGGAGTTGCACCTGTCTTAGGTTGGAATGATCATCCCCAGTTTACACACCCATCATGGGATTAAGCAGCAGCTCAGGTGGCCCTCCTGTCTTAGGTGGTTTTTTAGGGGGAGTCACTCTCGTACCCATCATTGACTGTCCAACTCAGCTCTCAGGGGGTGCGACTGAAAGCGTCACCATAACGTATCATTTCATCATGGGCCTTGCGGGTCCAGGCAATGATAGTGGACCTGTATAGGCTTTGCTAATAGGGCATCTACTGGCTTTTTGATCAGAGTGACAATTTTGTTGAAAAGATAGGGCCCCAGAGACAACACCAGGAGGAGAAAAATTACTGGTCCAAGAAGAGGGAGGAGGTAAGGGGCCCAGGAAGAGGCAGATAACGAGAACCAGCTGTTTTGTTGTTCTCGTTCCTTTTTTCGTTTTTCAAGCCCCTCTAGGACTTTTTTCATGCCTTCTTTAACCTCTCCTGTTTTACTAACATAAAAACAGCATTCCTCTTTGAGGGCGGCACATAGCCCTCCTTGTTGTAGGAAAAGTAAATCAAGTCCCCGTCTATTTTGGAGGACTACTTCAGAGAGGGAATCAAGGGAATTAGCAAGATCAGTTATTCCCTTTTGGAGGTCTCTGATGTCTTCATCAATGGTGGCATGGAGCTCTGAGTATCTGGAATTTGAAAGAACATAAGAGGTGATGCCTGTCCCAGCGCTTACTGTGCTGAGATCAAGGAGAACAGAAATTGTGTTGGTGGTAATAGGTTCCTTGCATCTCTGAGATAACGTAGGGACTGAAGGCTGATTCCATCTGTCAAGAAAATATTACATTTTGAAAGAAAGAAGAGATAGAAATACCTCAAAGGTTTTTTTTTTTTCCCAACAGGACGATTTACTTTAGAATTTAGATGGTTTTTATACATCCCAAGGAACTAGCCATCATGTGGGATATGGCAGTCACATACAAAGATTTAGGGTACAAAGAAACAGGACATTTAGTCTGTTAGTTGGCGCCAGAAGGATTTTTAAACTTTTACTCAAGGTTATCAATGCCCATCCAGTAATTTATTGGCCACAACGTTTTCTTTCTAAGGGCTAAAAGCATGGTAAACTTTTAGCTTTTAGAACAGGAGTAAACCTTTAACCTGGCCTAATCTCTTAGCCAGGGATAGCTGAGTTATTTGTTTAGGATGAAGAGATGAGCTAAGGGTTGTTGACCAAGACGCTTTCCCACAGAGCAGGGAGCCTGCACTTTTATGACCAGGCCGCTTCCTCCTGCCAGCCCAACAGTGTTCTACAAGGCAGGGATTATCAGAGCCACTGTTTTCAGTGCCCCTCCCTTTTAGCAAAAAATGCAGCCTGAACCTATAAGTTTTAGGCTCACCTCACACTAGGGCCTGATGGAGTAAGCCATTGGAGCCATTTTGGCCAAGGTATAGAAAATTTAGACATCTTATCAATTTCCTTTTGTAAATCATTAATCTGTTGGTCTATAGTAAGTGAAAAATCAGACAAATTAAAACAACACATCCCTGGAAATTGTTTACATCCCATGTGATTTTTTAACAGCAGATACTCTATAGTAGCTCCATTTTGTAGCACAGCAGTTTTTAGTTCTCCCATTTTCTGATTAATTTTTCCTAGTATTTTTGCAGTTATGTTTGCTGTTTTACTACTTATACAAGCGATTTTAGATATCTCATTTTGCAATCCAGTTACCAAACCAGGTACGGGGGGTAAAAAGACAGAACTAACAGCTACAGCTTTTGGGTCAAGTAGCTTGAGAGAATCATCACAGTCTTCAGGTAGAGATCTACGCATTCTTTTTACAGGAGGGGTAGATCTGCTTAAAGGGGGCTGTTTTTTTTAAAAAAAAAAAAAATTTAATGGTCATTTTTCTTTTTTTATTTTTTCAGGTTCATTTTACCTAATTTTATTAGCCAGAAAGCACACATGGGAACAGTATGTGTCCCAAAACTCAACAGCAAAATTACACCTTTGAATGTGACAAATCAACTCTGATAGGAAGAATGTGTAACAGTACAATAAGATAATGACAAGAGGAAAATAACTCAAAATATATGGACACATATTTTTACATGCAAGTACTTATTGCAATAAAGCAAAGAAAGAAAGAATTAACAAAAGTGGAACATAAAAAGCCACAAAATATGAGACCAGTTGACTTCTAAGTAAAGTTATCATGTGACATTACATCATA
>NW_008329321.1:922391-932964 GCF_000622305.1 Nannospalax galili | reverse complement strand
GATGGAGGGTGGGAGTGTTCTTTAAGAACTTTTTCTCCTTCTTTTAAAAGACTCTTTAAGTCAGGGGAGTGATTATAAACCTTGAGAATATCATTAATCAAATTCCAGTATGAAAAGGCAGAGACTGGGACCTTTTCAGGCCCAAAGGTATTATAGTGATCTTGGAGGCAGTTACCAACGCACATCCAGCGTTTCTCATCTATAGTTCCTTCTTGGGGGAACCAAGGGCAAAGTTCCCCAATATATTCAAGAAATCTTTTTAAATCTTTCTTTTTAACCCTACTTCCCCGTGTCTTGAGAGAATCTTTAAGACCTTTTATGAATAAATCTTCCTTACTGAATTCTTGTCCCATGATTAATTTCTACCGTATCGATGCCATGAAGAACTCTCCCTCGAATTTGTAACACAGCTGGGTAAGGCTGTGGTTATTCTTATGCAAGCTGGTGCTTAACCTTCCTCAGGCCGTGGAGGCTCAGTGCCATCCGGGTGGGCCCACCCATACAATCAGCGACGTTCCAGGGGATCCTGGGGGCTTCGAGCCCCACGTTCTGGGTGCCAGTTGCCCCGGCCTGCAGGGCGGGAGACAGAGACTCGAACTCCCAGGGACCTGGAATGATGGGACAAGAGACACGAAGAATGACAGCAAGATAAAAAACTCTGATCAAGCTGCCAAAGTTTATTTTTCCACGGGGATTCTTATACGGGCTGAAGCGGGAAGTTAGCTGGGGAAGAGGGAGGGAAGGTGTTGTCTCAATGGGTTAATGAATGTCCCTAGCATGAGGGGACCTGGCGCCATGGTCTGGTTGCAGGCTAAGGAAATTGGTGGTTGCTCAGGATTATCTTGAATCATCAGAAAGGTTGCTTATCTTAGGGGGCAGGGAGGACTGATCAGCAAGTTCTCTGGAGGCTGCTTGCCCTGGGGGGCAGGGAGGGCTGCCAGGCACCGTGGTCTCTGACACAGAAGTATTCTTCAGACTTTCAAAGCAAGTGAGGCTGTGCCCCAGTAACTTCCTCTCAGACTCCTGCAAGGGGGGGCCTTTAGGTCCCCACACCCAACTCCTCAGTGCAGTCCCCAGGAGCGCTTGGGTCTGCTTCCCGCCCCCATCTTCCTTTGCATCTCTTTGTGGCACAGCCACCAGCTCCCCTAGGCCAGTGTCTTTCCTGGGCCCAGCACCCAGGCCAGTCCAGCCCCCAAATTCCTGAGGCCAGAATCTTTCCTGGAGGGATCCAGAGCTTAGGAGAAAGCCTGAGAACATCTGATCCTCATCTGACTTGAGTTTCTGTGGGAACTCCTGAAGACAAAATCAATCTGGCCACTCCAATATAAAATCAAAACAAAGAACTGAAAATTTACAGGAACTAGCATTTCATGCCCGAAAAGTAAACCACAAAGACACATAAGTTTACAAAAAGAAGGAGACCTAAACTTGAAGGCTTGAGTCTCACACAAGAATCAGAAACTACAAAAGAAATTCACATGTTAAAATCACAGAGGAAAAATAATAACATGAAAAAACAAAATAACATATCCCCACCAAATACCAATCGTCCCCTAGAGGAGTACAATGAGAACCCCCAAGAGATAATGCAGGACATGGAACTCAAAAGAACAATTATAAACAAGAACAATGATGAATATGATAAAAGAATTCACTGAATTTAAAGAACACACAAACAAGGTAATCATAGAGCTGAAGGAAGATAGGGATAAACTTCTGAATGAATTCAGAAAAGAGCTAGAAATATTGAAGAATACTCAGGCTGAAATAAAGAACGAAGTGAAACATTCCATAAGCCATTTAGAAACGACAGGAGAAAGCCTCACCAATAGGATGAATGAAATGGAAAACAAAGTATCAAGACTGCAAGATAAAGTGGATGAACTATACCACTCAAGCAAAGATTATAAAAAATTTAAGAAATCACAAGAATGGAATATGCAGGAATTGAGTGATACCATAAAAAGACCAAACTTGCGAATCATAGGGATACAGGAAGAAGAAGAATCCCAAGACAATGGCATGGACCAGATCTTCAACAGAATTGTGGAAGAAAATTTCCCAAATTTAAAGAAAGACATGTCCATACAAATACAAGAATCATATAGAACACCAAACAGACAGGACCAGGACAGAAACTCTCCATGGAACATCATAGTAAAAACACTAAACATACAAAACAAAGAGACAATACTGAAAGCTGCAAAAGAAAAACAAGTCACATATAAAGGAAAAGCCATGAGGATTACAGCTGACTATTCAATGCAAACTATGAAAGCCAGAAGATCCTGGACCAAAGTATTCCCAGTTTTAAATGACCACAGATGCCAACCCAGATTACTATACCCAGCAAAAATGTCTATTATAATAGAAGGGGAAAGAAAAATTTCCATGACATAAAGAGGCTGAAGGAATCCATGTCCACAAACCAGCCCTTCAGAAAGTTCTGGAAGCAATACAAAGAGCTGAAGAAATGAATGACTATACCCAAGGGGTTGTAGAAAGAAAATAAATGAAGGTATAAATGAGGAAAAGTACAGCTATATCAAGAATGTAAACAGAAATAAAAATGACAGGATTTAACACTTATCTTTCATTAATAACTTTAAATATTAATGGACAGAACTCCCCAGTCAAAAGACACAGACTAGGTGAATGGATTAAGAAACAAAACCCATCTTTTTGTTGTCTGCAAGAAACTCATTTCACTTTCAAGGACAGACACTATCTTAAAGTGAAAGGATGGAAAAAATATACCAAGCAAATGGTACTAAGAAAAAAGCAGGCATTGAAATTCTAATATCTGACAAAATAGACTTTAAACTAAAACTAATCAGAAGAGATAAAGAGGGCCACTTCATTCTGATCAAATGAACAATAAATCAAGAAGATATTACAATCATGAACATATATTCATGAAACTCTGGTGCACCCAACTTCATAAAAACAATACTACAGGACTTTAAGACCCAGATTAATCCCAACTCATTAATAGCAGGGGACTTCAATATACGACTGTATCCATTAGGTCAACAGGACAGAGAGATAAAAGAGAGACATCTGAATTAAACAATACCATATATCAAATGGACCTAACAGTCATCTACCAAGTATTCCACCCAACCACCAAAGGACATACTTTCTACTCAGCACCCCATGGAACATTCTAAAAATTGACCATATACTGGGTCACAAAACAAACCTCAACAAATACAAAAAGACTGAAATAATTCCATGCATTCTATCAGACCACAATGCAATAAAGCTTACAATCAACACTGAAAGAAGCCCTAATTACCACATGAACACATGGAGATTAAACAACATATTCCTAAGTGCTGAATGGGTCAAAAGAGAAATTAAAAAAGAAATAAAAGTATTCCTGTAACTAAATGAAAAGGACAATACAACACAACAAAAACCTCTGGGACATGCTGAAAGCTGTCCTTAGAGGGAAGTTTATAGCTCTAAATACCTACATCAAAAAATGAGAAAGAACATAAATAAATGACTTAACATTACAATTCAAGACACTTGAAAAGCAACAACAAATGAAACCCAAACCCAGCAGACAAAAAGAAATAACAAAAATCAGGGTAGAAATTAATGAAATCCAAACAAAGAAAACAATACAAAGAATGAACGAATCAAGAGCTGGTTCTTTGAAAAGACAAACAAGATTGACACACTGCTAGCCCAGTTAAGCAAAAGAAAGAAAGAGCTCCTCCTCCATCCACCTCTGCAGCCATGCCTCCCTGCCATGATGGACTCTTCCTCTTTGGAACCATAAGCTCAAATAAACTCTTTCTTCTATAAATTGCTTTGGTCAATATTTCTATCACAGTAACAGAAAAGTAACTAATACGGTAATTGGTACCAGGAGTGGGCTGTTGGCTGTGAAGAACCTGACCATGTGGGGTTTTGGAAGAATGTGGAAGACTTTGGAAGTTTTGGTTAGAAAAGTGGTTGATTGCTGTAAGTAGAGCTTAACAGGCCATTCCAGTAGGTGTCTAGAAGAAAGTAATGCTGAGATCAATGTAGTTCCAGTGGAAAATAAGGACTTAAGCAACAATTGGAATATTTTGGCAAAGAGTCTGAATGGAGTCTGCCCACAGCCAAAAAACTTGCCTGAGGCTAAGTTGAAAAGCAATGGACCAATTTCTCTTGTGGAAGAAATTTCCAGACAGCCTAACATAGAAATGGTGGTGTGGCTGTTATTGGTGAATATTATGCAGATCTACAGTGAAAAAGAGCAAATGGGGCAGAAAGAAATACAGAGTGTACAATTTGTATTGAAAAAAAAAAGCACTAGGAAGATAAAAGTTGGAACTGAGGCATGTCCTGGAGAGGGTCCCTTTGATAAGGAGATTAAAGTGATTAAGGAGAGACCCAGAGATTTGCACTTAAACAATGGAGTACCTCCAGGACAAGACCATACCCAGTTAAGCCTCCAACCTGTAAAAGGAAACTGCTGCAGGGGCCACTGAAGAGAAAAACTTCAAAAATGAATAAAGCAGGCTGGGGTCCATCCCAAACTTGCAGCCAAACTTGGCAGAGTTCATCTGGTGCTGGCTTTAGAGGCATAAAAAATGCAAGAGTGAATGTACACATTGGGACACTTTGCAACCCCGTCCTGTGATTTTATGAATTTCCCTGCAAGAAAGTAGGTACTGATATATTAATTTCTTTGATGATGACTTGCCAAATAAAGTGATTAGTATTTACTAAAAAAAAAGAAAGAAAGAGCACCACCAAATCAACAAAGTCAGAGAGAAAAGGGGAAACATCACTGCAGCTGCCCCTCCACTCCCCTGGTACTGTCTCCAGGCACTGCTCCTCTACTCTCAAGGGCTCCTCCTGTGATCACATGGGCACTGCCCGCAAGCACACAGGGGCCACCTCTTGTGGCTCCAGCATTTGAGATGTTGCCTCGGGCCTACTGTATGGCTGTCAATAAGACTTTCACTCCAGGTTCAAGCCTGTCTCCCACACATAACAACAGACATGAGAAAGGTACAAAACATTAGAGGGGAATACTTTAAAAACCTATATGCTACTAAATTTGAAAACCTAAAAGAAATGGGCTGATATCAAATGTTAGGGAAAGAGGAATTTACTGCTTGTTTGAATATACTGCTTGTCTGAATTTACTGCTTGAATTTTCTTGTTTAAATTTACTGCTTGTAACCAATTAACTCAACTGGAGACACAGGCATCCGGAGATAGGGGCAAGTGCTACAGCCCCCGGAGCCTGATCTGATCTGTGTCATGTCACGTAGACATGTCTGCTTACACAAGATAACAGAAAAGAATCATGCCAGGCACATACCACCCATTCCTCCCCGATTGAGATACCTGAAGGGAGTTGTAACATTTTTCTTGTTTAAAAGTTATTGGTTTGTGAAATGCTTGCTTTGAAACTATTGGCTGTATAAACACGGGCTTTTGTGTAACAGTTGTGGGAGCCTATATAATCTTTACCTAAAATTGCCTCAGGGTCGATTGCTCTAACCAGACCTGCGTGTCTTGGAAGGATGGTCGGCCCCAGCTAGCTGGTTTAATAAAACTCTGCTTGATTTTTGCATCTCCATACTCGTGCATTTGTTCTCCTGAAGAGACTCACCGAGTCACAGACACTAACATTTTGGGGGCTCGTCCCAGATTCAGGGGGCTTCTGGGGGAACAAAGGACGAATGGAGGCAGAGTTTCTTTTCTCCAGACAGGGCAGTGTAATTCGAGGGTCACCCCCTCGTGTCTGTAAAATCCAGAATAAAGCGAGAGTCGCCATCTCATGTCTGGTCTCAGGTTAGTAATCCCGAGTGAGGAAGTCCGGGTTTGAGTGCGGCACCTAGGTGAAAGTCCAGGTAACCAACCCTGGCCCTAGGTTCCGACTGTCTCGGCCCTAGGAAGGAAGCCTGCCATCAAATCCCGAGCAGGGGAGTCCGGGTTCGAGTCCCGGCACCTAGGGTCCGAGTGTCTGGGCCCTGGGGAGGAAGCCCGATCAGCAGAAACCTGGTGCCAGAGGAAGAGGAGGTCGAGCTCGTTACCTTGAGGCAGTCCGAGTGGACGCCTTTTGGGAGAATCACAAGAAGTCTCCAGGATCCTGAAAGTGAGAGTGGTGAGTGCAGCGCATGTCTGAGCAAAAGAAGTACCGGTCCAGATGAATGTGATTCAATGCGGTGTGTGTGCTTGATGGTTGTGCCAATTGTCTTACCGGGGGGGTCTGGTTTTGTATTTTTCTCTACGCTCCCTATTTTAAACCTTCCCTTCCTATCTGTATCTCTCACTCCTCTCCATCCCTCTCTCCAGCCACTGAGAAAGCCCTGTGGGCACGGGTCAAACAAATAAGAGACATCAGGGAGCTCACCACTGAAAGACTCCAGTGAGAGGATGAGGGGGTCCCAGGCATGAATCCCAGATAAATTCATGTCCCCCGCAGAAAAAAAACTGGGCAACGACAGGCACCCGTCCACAAGCACACCCACTGGCCATCATTGTTTAGAGTGGCATCTTCACTTCTCCCTTTTCATCTCCCTCTCTCTTCTGTGACTTCCACCATGGGCCAGACTCGGGCCACTCCTAAAAGTTTAATCCTCTCTCACTTCTCAGAGGTGAAGGAGCGGGCTTTAAAATTGGGCCCTAGCATCAGGAAGGGTAAGTTTGGCACTTTCTGCTCAACTGAATGGCCCACCTTTGGAGTAGGTTGGCCGACCCAGGGGTCCCTTTCCCTGGACACCATCAGCAAGGTCAAGGCTGTCATCACCCGGCCTGACCCAGAGGGCCACCTGGATCAACTCCCCTATATCCTTTTGTGGGAGAATCTCGCAGAAGATTCCCCCGTCCTGGTTAAGGCCCCTCTTGGTGAGAAAGCCTCATGCTTGCCCACCAAAAGTCTCCATCATGGTCACCCAGGAAGGTTTGAAGTCCTCCAGTTGCAGAGGCGGGGATCCTAGTGCTCTGCCAGCTCTCCCCGAGAGCTCCTCCCTCTACGCCCCTTTGCCCATTGAACAGCCGCCACTTTATGCAGCTCCACGAGGAGGAGAAGCCGAGGCATCCTATGGAGGGGGGAATGGAGCCGGGGGTCCCCATGGGAATCTAGTGGTTGCTCCCTCCCCAGACTCCTCTACAGGAGAGGATAGACGACCTGGGGAGGCAGGAGGGATGCAGTTAAGGTCTCAAGGAAACAGGGACCGAGTGGGGGAAGCTCCATCCTCCACCACAGGAGGATCCATGCCAGTTCTGCCAGTCCGAACAGTTGGCGGCCCAGATGGAGTTCAGCAGTATCAATACTGGCCATTTTCCTCTAGCGATCTCTACAATTGGAAGACCCAAAATCCTCCCTTTTCTGAAGACCCTAAGTGTCTAATAGGTTTGGTAGAATCCATTATGTACACCCATTGTCCCACGTGGGACAACTGCCAGCAGCTACTTCACACCCTCTTCAAAACAGAAGAGCGAGAACGCATCCTGAATGAAGCAAGGAAGAATGTCCTGGGAAAAAATGGGAGGCCCATTACCCTTCAGCCTGCCATCAATGAAGCGTTCCCCCTCACCCACCCAAATTGGGATTTTGGGACGGCAGAAGGTAGGGAGCGGCTCCGAGTCTACCATCAGACGCTTATGATCGGTCTCCAGGGGGTTGCAAGATTGCCCACTAACCTGGCTAAGGTGAAAACAATTGTTCAGGGAGAAACCGAAAGCCCAGCCATGTATCTGGAAAGGATATTTGATGCCTATAGGCAATAAACCCCTATAAACCCAGAGGCAGAGGAACACAGGTCAGCTGTAGTCCTCTCTTTTATAAACCAGGCAGCCTCCGATAAAAGGAGAAAACTCCATAAGTGGGACAATCTGGGAGAGATTTCTATTAGAGAGATGCTGCAACAAGCAGAGAAGGTCTTTAATGCTAGGGAGTCTCCAGAGGACAGGGAGGAGAGGCTAAGGAAGGAGGAATGGGAGATGCAGGATAAAAATAGGAAAGAGGACAGAGAATTTCAAAGAAAACAGAACAAGAAGCAGAGGGAAGAGATGGCCAGAATATTCCTGGCTGGAGTGAAAGGGAGCCCTGAGCCACTTCAGAAAGCAGGACCCCGCCCATATAAACTAGGGTGGGAACAGTGCACCCTGTGCAAAAGATACGCACATTGGAAGAGAGAGTGCCCACAAAGAAGCGGAAGACAAGGAGGAGGGAGCCCTATTAGGACCCTCCACCTGGGAGAAGGAAACTGATGGGGATGGGGCTCAGCACCCCTCCCCGAGTCTTGGGTAACTCTGTGCGTGGAGGGGACTCCCACTGGCTTCATGGTAGATACTGGGGCACAGTATTCAGTTCTAAATCAAGCTCACGGTCCTCTAAAGCCAGGACACACAAGCATAGTCCAAGGAGCTACAGGAACTAAGAGGTGCGCCTGGATCACTAACAGGAAAGTGGACTTGGGAAGACATCAGGTTTCCCACTCCTTCCTGGTTGTGCCCGAGAGTCCCGCACCTTTGCTGGGTAGAGACTTACTCACCAAGATCGGGGCACGTATCCACTTTGAGCCTACAGGGATAAAAGTCATGGACTCAGAAGGACAGCCCCTGCAGCCAGTACATGTGTTGTCTTTATATCTGGCTGATGAATATTGCCTATTCCCAGCAGCTCTAGAAAAGGGGAGCCAGGGAGACATGAGCTCCTTGTTGCAGGAGTTCCCTTCCACCTGGGCCGAAACTGGGGTAGTCGGCCTCGCTAAGCACCTGCCCCCGCGTGTGTTCCAACTCAAAGCCTCGGCCCTGTCCAATCAGGTCTGGCAGTACCCAATGCCAGAAGAGGCTAGGAAGGGAATAGCGCCTCACATCCATACACTGCTAGAAGTAAAAATCCTTAAACCCTGCCAGTCAGCATGGAATACACCCCTGCTTCCTGTGAGAAAGCCTGGCAGTGGAGATTACAGACCAGTGCAGGATTTGCGAAGGGTAAATGAAAGAGTGGAGGATATTCACCCCATGGTGCCCAATCCATACACCCTACTTAGGCACCTGCCACCGTCCCATGTGTGGTATACCACCCTAGACTTGAAGGATGCTTTCTTCAGTGTCCCTCTTGCTGAAGTCAGTCAGCCCTTCTTTGCCTTTGAGTGGCAAGAATCTGGAGGGGGAAGGACAGGGCAGCTCACCTGGACCAGACTGCCACAAGGCTTTAAGAACTCTCCCACCTTGTTCAATGAGGCACTAAGCCAAGATCTGGAGCCCTTCCGCAAAAGGCACCCCCATGTGATTCTGCTGCAGTATATGGATGACTTGTTGCTGGCTACAGAAACTCATGAGGAGTGCATGGAAGCTACGAGGAACCTGTTGCGGGCAGCCTGGGATATCGGGCCAGTGCCAAAAAGGCACACATCTGCCAGAGGTCAGTGGTTTATTTGGGGTACAAGATAGCGGAAGGGGCCAGATGGCTGACACAAGCCATAAAACAGAGTATCCTGACCATTCCTGTGCCCTCCTCTCCCCAGGGAGTGAGGGAATTCCTCGGCTCAGCTGGGTTTTGCAGACTCTGGATCCCAGGGTATGCAGAGATAGCCCATCCACTGTATGAAGCCACAAAAGAAGGACCGGATTGGAGGTGGAGTCAGGAACAACAAGAAGCATTTGACAGATTAAAGGAAGCTCTTCTCCAGGCCTCCGCCCTGTCTCTGCCAGACCCAGAAAAGCCCTTCATTTTGTTTATAGATAAGAAGGGAGTGGCCAAAGGAGTCCTGGCCCAGCAACTAGGCTCGTGGAAGATACCTGTGGCCTACTTGTCCAAGCAGCTGGACCCAGTGGCCTCAGGATGGCCATCTTGCCTGCACATCTTGGCAGCCATCGCCCTACTGGTAAAGGAAGCTGACAAGCTGACCTTTGGCCAGGACTTGAGAGTGACAGCACCGAATACTGTGGAGGGAATTTCAGCCAACCTCCAGGGAAATGGATGACAAATGCCAGGCTCACCCACTAGCAAGGTCTCCTGCTGGACTCTCCTCGAATCACCTTCTCAGCCCCAGTGACCCTGAATCTTGCCACTCTCCTGCCAAACCCAGACCTGTCAATCCCCATCCATGACTGTAGAGATGTTCTCTCTGAAATCATCCAGGTACGGGCAGATGTGAGAGACACGCGGCTGCCAGATAGTGAATTAGACTGGTATACAGATGGAAGCAGATTCGTGCGGGATGAGGTTAGAAGAGCTGGAGCAGCAGTAGTGATGCACGAGGGGAAAGTCATTTGGAGTGCAACCCTGTCCCCTGGCACCTCAGCACAGAAGGTGGAACTTATTGTTCTCGCAGAGGCACTGGAGAGAGCAGAAGGCAGGCGAGCTAACATTTATACCGATAGCAGGTATGCCTTTGGCATTGTGCATGTTCATGGTGCCATCTACCGGGAAAGAGGATTCTGGTCTGCGGAAGGAAAGGAGCTGAAGAACTTTCAGGAAGTTCAAAGACTGTTAGCAGCTGTGGAAAAGCCAAGCGCGGTGGCAGTTATACATGTGCCTGGGCATCAGTCCAGAAAGACTCCTGAAGCTATTGGTAACAACTTTGCTGATGCAGAGGCCAGGAGG